>NW_022872925.1:61206-97549 GCF_900324485.2 Mastacembelus armatus | reverse complement strand
TTGAATGCTACAGCTAAAACACAAAATCAGAATAAAAACATACAGAAGAATTGTTTTCTACCAACTTACCATATTTTAACAACTGCCACTATTATTAAAAGTATCACCAAAATCACGCATGCTCCAGCAATGATGAAAATATAGACACCCATCATCTTGTCTGTCCAAACAGAAGGTTTTGTGGGTTAATGTTTTTCTACAATAATTGCAAATAAACCTTTATGACTAAAAGGCAAGTGAGGCTTTTGAGATATTCCATAAACGTCCTCACCACTGAGAGGCATTTTGCGCTCGGCATTGCCCAATGTGTTATTTGCCCAACACTGGATAAACTCAGACGCTTCAAACTTTGTGAGCAGAGTCGCATTGGTAACATGGTGATCGTTCTTTAAACTGGTGCTTGGCAGGACTCTGTTAAGAAGATTAAAATGGACCTTGCTGGGAGGGTTGGACTCCACAATGCACACACACTTTACCATATCCACCTCCGAGGAGCAGGAAGCAGCCTTAATCTCAGGGGCATCTGGAAGGACAAGAAATTAATGTATTACTTTAATTTTGTTATTTTTGTTTCAATGAAAATGTCCTGGTTTGTCATTTTTACTTACACAACACATTTAACTGTACAGGACTTGACTTCCTTTGTCCTACTGTATTCTTGGCAGAACAGTAAATGGTTCCTGTGTGTCTGGAGACATTTGACAGAGTGTATGGATTTTTCTGATACAGCTGAGCACCAGTTGCATTAGTCCATGTATAGGTGCTGGCAGGGGGGTTAGCATCACTGGAGCATGTTAGCTGGACATCTTGTCCCTCCTTTACTTGTCGGTTGTAGGCGACGTTCACTTTCACTGGGGCATCTGCATGGACGCACAGTGATGGAAGAACTATTCAGATTGTCCACTTGAATAAAATCTCACAGTTTGAAAATGCCTGTTAGAAGTAACAGGTATGATTATATTTATTTGAATCTCATCTAAACAGTAACTAAAGTCATGAAATGACTGCGGTGGAATAAAAAGTATAAGAGTATAAGTCTCTGAAATCTAGTGAAGTCAAAGTATGAAGCAGCAGAAAATGGAAATACTCAAGTACAAATACCTCAATATTATACTTAATGTACAGTGCTTGAGTAATTGTATGTGCCACTGTGGTAACATACAAGGAACCGCTCATAATATTGTTCTTTCCAGATGCACAGTGTTTACATTTCATAGTTTTTGCTAAGGTGGGGGGGGGGGGGGGGTCACTGCACAAAGACAAAAGACAATACACCATTTAAAACATATTTACATTTCACTTTGAGGGAGCTGGATGCTTTCTTCATCTGCTTGTCTTTGTATGTTACAGTGCACCCTAAAGCCTTGTTGTGGTCCTCTGGGGTGGGCTGAAAGGTCAGAGTGGATTTCCACTGGGCATCGTGTAGTTGGAGCTGTGACTGTCCAGAGTGAGTCCAGGTGATGGTAGGAGGACAGGCGGGATAGAAATGAGACGCAGAGCAGGACGCAGACACAGTTTGACCTTCTTCCAGTTCCTCTTTCACAGTGATGGAGAGAGCTGGTTCACCTGCAGCAAGAAAAACAAAAGTTATGATGGGCAACAACTGCACCCAGGTAACCTAGTAAACATAACACAGGAGTGGACTGCTGAAACCTTTACAGAGGAATGTGTGACAAAGGCATGAAAACATTTCCTATGCTTACTGTCCTTAAATAAAGGGTTCTAGCTTCACTGTAACATGTGCAAAGTTGAATCTAATGTAAGAGGAACTTACTTTAGGTTATAACACTTTAGGTTATATATAACACCCCCCACCCCCACCGCCCCCAACACAACACCTAACCACCCTGCAAACAGACTCTTAATCTACTCTAAGTCACACATTGTAAGTTAATCATTTTCTGTCAGACAGAAGAGACAGACTTCAATGTTACTGTGGGCACGAGACCTAACAAGTAGGAGTTCTGAATATGGGTTGTCTGTCTGCAATAAATGCATTTTACATTATTACTTTTGTTGTTTAGAATCTGATGCGATGTTATTTGTGCAAAAAAAGAATAAGTCCATTAAAAACATGTTTAAAAATCCTTGGTAGCTACAGACAAGCCAATATGGTTCTTTTTAGTTTCAGCTGTTCTGATCTGAACCGTGATGAGTGACTGGACTTCCTCTTTATTTGTGCTAATGTTACAGTTTTTTCATCCTTTCATGCTTCCATCACTAAACAGCTAAAGTTTCAGTTCTCTACACAGATGTATGAAACTCAAGGAAAACACATATATATATTTTAAGAAAACTAGAGTTAAATAAAAGCGATAACTATACTGTTAAAGATGTATATAAAATGTGATTAATACTTACTATCCACTGTAATGGAAACTTTATGATTACTGTGAGTATATTTGTCATGGCCTCCTATTTCAATCCTGAAATAAAAAGACCCTTGGTCACTCTGCTGAAGGGAATTGATCTTAAGGGAGCAATTTTTTTGTTCGAGGTTTCCCAGCAGCTCTGTCCGACTGCGGTAATTCTCTATGATGTTAGACGTCTGCGGGTGGTAGATGACCTGATCTGTGTCTCTGTACCAAATCCCAGTATACCCAGTGATTTTGTTCGATGTATGTGGGAAATCATATTTGCAGGAAATAACCACACAGGATCCCAGGACACCTCTGACTGACTGTGGCACTGTAACGGTCCAAGATGAGGCTTCACTACGAGCAACTGTGGTAAAAAAAAAAAAAAAAAAACGCAGAGAAAAATGGATGAAATAAAACAAAAAGTAAGCAGAAGAAAACCAACCAGGAGAATCTACTTAAATGCAGATTGACCAGACTATTTTATTATTTGCATAAGCACATCAGAAAGACAGAACAGTTTGTCATGAGCAATAAAATATTTCTGCTCTACATATAGTGTAGACAAATGCACCGTACCTGTGAAGCAGAAACACACAAAGAGCAGAGCCCGTTTCAGAATAAACATCTTTTCTCCTCCAGGTCAGACCCGCAAGTAAAGTGAGTAAGATATTTTTAGGGTTGAGCAGTGACGCTGTCATTTCCTCTTGATGATTCGGTTTCCATTGCACTATATCTGATTTTTGTCTCAACAGACAGGGAAGTCTATTAATCATCTTTTCTTGTTTTTTTTTTTTTACTATGTGTTATATTAAAAGTCACATATCCTTCCAAAACTACAGTATATAGAACATTTTCAGGCTGTGATGTAAAGAACAAATATAGTCATATATAATGACCCTGGTTAAGGAATAAGCGGGTATAGAAAATGGATGGATGGATATATTGTGAGGCCCAGAGGAAGACCAAAGAGGAGGTTCTTGGATGTAGTGAAGGAGGACATGAGGGTAGTTGGTGTGGGTGAGGAGGATACAGAGGATAGGGTTAAATGGAGGCGGATGATTGGCTGTGGCGACCCCCGAAGGGAGCAGCCCAAAGTAAAAGAAGAAGAGGAAGAAGAAGAAGAGAAAGAAGAAGAAGTCATACATATTGTCTTTTCTGGATCTTTGCCCCTGAAATGTTTGCCTTATTCAGCTGCTGTCATTTCCCTCTTTGGTTAGAAATAAAATTGATTCTAGAAATCATAACTTCTCTAATCTTATTTGTGTAGGGCACAGACTTCTTCCACAAATCACTGCAGACCAACAAGACCTTTAACACGTCTTGGTGAACTAAAAGTGTCCCTCGTGGACTCTTTAATTATTTGATATTCAGGTCGTATAAAGGACTATAGCGCCACTGAATTACTCAACATGTTTACTGAACATATGCTGCTTATGGGCAGCCAAGGCTGCTGAGTTCCTCTTGACTTTCCTCTGAATGTATCTTTATTCATCTTTAGTCAAGCTGAGGTAGTGATTGAAACACATTATTTGTTCTTGATGCAATATTTTACACACACCACAAAAATACAAGTACACAGACCCAGATCTGCAGCAGAACGAACGGGCCAAAACTGTATCAGCTGTCTAACGAGCTTTCTTCCATCTTACTTCCAGCTTTAAAGTCCTTTGAGAAGATTACACAGTGATATACAATGCAGTGATATACAATACAGTGATATACAATGCAGTGATATACAACGCAGTGATATACAATGCAGTGATATACAATACAGTGATATACAGTGCAGTGATATACAACGCAGTGATATACAGTGCAGTGATATACAATGCAGTGATATACAACGCAGTGATATACAATGCAGTGATATACAATACAGTGATATACAGTGCAGTGATATACAACGCAGTGATATACAGTGCAGTGATATACAATGCAGTGATATACAATACAGTGATATACAGTGCAGTGATATACAACGCAGTGATATACAGTGCAGTGATATACAATGCAGTGATATACAACGCAGTGATATACAATGCAGTGATATACAGTGCAGTGATATACAACCCAGTGATATACAGTGCAGTGATATACAGTGCAGTGATATACAATGCAGTGATATACAGTGCAGTGATATACAACCCAGTGATATACAGTGCAGTGATATACAGTGCAGTGATATACAACCCAGTGATATACAGTGCAGTGATATACAGTGCAGTGATATACAATGCAGTGATATACAACGCAGTGATATACAATGCAGTGATATACAGTGCAGTGATACACAACGCAGTGATATACAGTGCAGTGATATACAGTGCAGTGATATACAATACAGTGATATACAATGCAGTGATATACAACGCAGTGATATACAATGCAGTGATATACAATACAGTGATATACAGTGCAGTGATATACAACGCAGTGATATACAGTGCAGTGATATACAGTGCAGTGATATACAATGCAGTGATATACAACGCAGTGATATACAATGCAGTGATATACAGTGCAGTGATATACAACGCAGTGATATACAGTGCAGTGATATACAACGCAGTGATATACAATGCAGTGATATACAGTGCAGTGATATACAATACAGTGATATACAATGAAGTGATATACAACGCAGTGACATACAGTGCAGTGATATACAGTGCAGTGATATACGACGCAGTGATATACAACGCAGTGATATACAATGCATGCTACACTTATATACTACAAATGCTTTGCTAAGCATGAAACATCTCTCTGAACAGTCAGTGCTACTTGAAGCAATGACATGTAAACTGATAAGTCAGCAGAAAATGATCCCTGATTATTTTGGTCAGTCATTAACAGAAATGTAATGATGCCAGAAATAAGTAATTAAGTAATGATGCCCCCCCCCCAATCCTAATCAAGTTCAGTCAAAGACAATAAGAGACACTGTTTAGATGTGAAGCATTTTCTAAAGCGAACATGCCATTTCCTGTTCTGTGGGTAACAGACAAACTGTCTGACACAGGATGAGTCATGATACGGTTTATCTCATTTACGTTTACTTAAGCTTTGCTTTCTTATGTTTGGCTAAATCAAGCACAAACGAGAGAATGCAGAACATTTCTACTTCTGTTTACATTTAATACAAGAAAGACCAGTGTCATTTTCAAATCAAATTAAAAGATCACTGTCTGAGCTGTTAATGTTCACACCTACAGTGATGTCTCAGGATCTTCACAGGGACTTTTTGCTGTTACCTGATCAAAGAGCAAAACCAAGAGAACATTCTTGCTGACTTGTTGTGTAGATTTAATTGTCCAAGCTGTATTCAGTCATTCAGGAACCCTGATCTCCAACAAATGCAGGGTTCAGCATTTTGTCCCTGGGATAGAAGCTGTTGCTCTTGTCGACAGCCAGATCAACATAATGGATCCTGTGGGTGAGCTGAACCTTTTTCACAGATAAACTTTGCTTTCCTTTCACTCTCCAGAGATCGTCTTCACACTGTGTCAAGAAGTCCTCCAGCTTCACGGTGTCCTCTTTCTGCTGACCCCAGGGCAGTTTCCTGGGAGAAGGGGTGATGAGGCCGGTAGATGCCGAGTTTCCCATGACAGGAAATGTGCTTGATTTGGAAGTCAGGGTCAAGTCTGTGAAATAAAAAAAACAAAACAAGTACCACATCAATGCCCCTTGGCAGTAAATTAAAACTGAAACATTCACACAAATAATTTCTCACCTGTTTACTGGATCAGGCCTCAGAAATGTCCCTCTCCTTGATCTGCTGATTCCAATGGTGAATGAGTGATGATCAGGCTCCTCCATTTTAAAGAGTCCTGAGGGACAGACTGGGGGCCCGACCTCGTCTTTCATCAGAGGGACGATTAATCAGGCGTGTGTGAACAAGATCAAACGCAGCAATAACAAAACAAGCTAATCACTGCTGATTAATGGGTCTCGTACTCAGACGTTCATATGAATCAATCAGTCACTTCCTTGACACATTCAAAGTTCAAATGTTTGATCATGTAAAAGTTGAACTTGCATGTTTTCATTGTCTCGTGAGTTTTTTAATGTGATTTCTTTAGGGTATCATCTCTGTGCTGTTGATCTACTACACACAAGCACAGCTAATTTATGAGTATCACCCAGGAAAGTTTTGTTTCCACATCCTGAATGAAAGCGTTAATTATAGTCCAATGGAACTTTGTTTTGTTTCAGTATGGCTCTGACAGCATACAAATCGAGGATGAGAAAAACTAATAGAAAGCGGTTTCACTATATAGCCTACATGTATTTCCATCTCCCTAGCACGGTGTTGTAGCTCACTGATTTCCACGCTAAGGAATTTTCACACCTTCCTTTCAAAGCTCAAAGCCTGAAAATAAATTGTAATAGTGCCCCAGATAATATTTCCGTATGTTGTTGACTGTTGTTCTTATTTTTATTTGTTTTTTTTGGTACTGTGGCTGCAGTTCTGCTTTTTGTCAAGATGGAAGATATATATGTGCAGTAACAATCAATCACTCAGAACACAGCCCTCCTACGCTCCTTATCTGACCATGTGGCACATTTCAGCTGTTTCCCCTCCTCGTTTCAGTCACACTCAGCACTGTCTCTGTCTTAAAGCACCACCATGTGGCTAACATGCCTTAATGCGAGCCCAGAGGAGCCAGTTAATTAATAAAGTCCTATGGCAGCATCATTTTTTCCAAAAACACATCTCTGACATGTGGTTCCTGATTTTGTTCTAACACAATTTACACAAATAAAGAAATTAAGTCCCAAATGCCTCAGTCTGGCACATTTTCATAAAACCTCAGTAAGGCTTTCACTCAGTCTATACAGACAGAATCTATGTTGTAGACTAATATATGTTATTGTCTTTGTAAAGAGGTCACTGTCACTACAGAGTGCTGTCCCGAGTATAACTGTTCTACATAGAAACACAAAACAAGAACAAACAAGTGCTAAAACAATGATTGGTGCTAAGGGCTGTTCATGAAGTTTCTAAAATAGATTCTCCATTACTCTGCACTCCTCCTCCCTGTGAAGAGCAAATGCATTTTTAATCATGTAATAATGAAACAGTCACTACAGAGAATAAGTCACATTTAATTAACTATTGCTCATACAGTTGTGGGTGTTAGTAGCAGTAAAATTCTTAATACATATATACGTGTGTGTGTGTGTGTGTTTCTGAAAATCCTAATGTTTAACATTATAGTTTAACAGTTAAAACTGAAACTTGTTTGATGACAAACAAGAAAATCTAAAAAAAGGATATTTCACACTTTTGAGTGTGCAGTACAAATATTAGGCTAATAAAAAAAAAATATATAGCTTGTTTACAGATTTATGTATCTTGTTAGTGTGTTTTTTTTATTTTTTATTTTTTTGCTTTTCAGGTAATTTATTATTTTTCTGAAGTTAATGCATAAATAGCAAGAAAGCAAATAAATTCAATGCTGCAGCAAACAATCTGTGGCTCTGTTGTGTCCCCACAGTGGATTTATCCAAAAACACAGTGACAGAGGCCGTGGTTATCTGAAAGAACAAGAAAATACAAAACTGAGTCACTTTGAAGTTTAATGCTTATTACACCAAAACGACATTTTATTTTTCAGTGTCTACTAAAAGTAAGCAAATTTAGTACCACGTCATATTTGCATATTTTATTGGCCATTTTGCCCATCAATCTACAGCGAAACATATTTTTAAACTGTTCTTGTAAATTTAAGCCTAAATCAGTTATTTCCAAAAGTATAACAGCACATTATCTGGACAAATGTGACACAGTACAAAGCTAATGTAAAAACCACCACAGGGGCTTTTAGATCTACTGAATCAAAGGTCTGAAGACTTTTATAAATGAGAGATTTCTTGTTTAGATTTTTGATTTCAAAATGTTATCTAACACAGTAGCACATATAGAAACTGAGAGGATTCGAAAATGAATATTTTTCTGAAGCCACTGAAAGTGTGTGTAAATATATGAATAAATGTAAGGGTCTGACGTACTTCAGTACATCTCACTTCTCTTTTTTTCTATTTCATCTTCAGGCTCTGATCCTAGGAAAAGAAGAACAGGAAGTCAGATGTTCAGCTTACACTTTGAGATAGGCAAAGAATTTGTGAAAAACAGCAGTAAAAATAAAAGAACAGTACTGAGCGGTCATTAAATTCAAAAATATAAATTACAGTGCTTTGAGCCTGTAAACAGACTGGCTTAGAGTTGTTGATTGCTCTATAAAAGTTTTTATCTTGACAACCTACGTGCCTGTACCAGATATTCTGGAGACAAAGTGTATAGCTGTATTTATTGCTGTGCGAAAAAATTAATTACATTGATGAATACATTAAAAAAATTAAATAATTGTTCTCACCTGCGAGAAAGTCTGGAAAGCCGGTTAAACATGCTAAATGTGGACAAAGAATGAAATAATTGCATCAGTTGAGTTATGCACATTTATATGACTGAAATAATTAAAGAATGAGTGTACTGGGCAGCACAGTGCATTAGTGGTCAGCACTGTTGCCTCACAGCAAGAAGGTTCCTGGTTTGAAACCCATCAGGGGCCTTTCTGTGTGGAGTCTGCATGTTCTCCCTGTGCTTGTGTGGGTTTTCTCCAGGTACTCTGGTTTCCTCCCACAGTCCAAAAACATGTATGTCAGGTTGTTTGGTGACTCTAAATTGCCCATAGGAGTGAGTGTGAGTGTGTGAGGTTGTTGGTCTCTATGTGGCCCTGTGATGGACTGGGGACCTGTCCAGGGTGGACCCCTGCCTTTCACCCAAAGAGAGCTGGGATAGGCTCCAGCAGATCCCTGGGACCCTGGTTAAGGAATAAGTGGGTATATATGATGGATGGATGGATGGATGGATGGATGGATGGATGGATGGATGGATGGATGGATGGATGGGTGGGTGGATGGATGGGTGGGTGGATGGATGGGTGGATGGATGGATGGGTGGATGTGTGGGTGGATGGATGGGTGGATGGATGGATGGGTGGATGTATGGGTGGGTGGATGGATGGGTGGATGGATGGGTGGATGGATGGGTGGATGGATGGATGGATGGATGGATGGATGATGGATGGATGGATGAGTGGATGGGTGGATGGATGGATGGATGGCTGGATGGGTGGATGGGTGGGTGGATGGATGGATGGATGGATGGGTGGATGGATGGGTGGAGGATGGATGGATGGATGGATGGATGGATGGATGGATGGGTGGAGAGTAGCACTACAAGTAGAATCTGATTTAAAATATCTCTGTACTGACCTGCCTTCCTGATTTTGGAGCTCTGCAATGCGATTCCTTTAGCAAACAAAAAAATGTCCTTTTATTGAGAACAAACTTTAAAATACAACTGAAACAGACAAATACATTCCCTTTCTTTTCATGTTAATTACAAATTATTTTGTCGTCTGTTATGTAAAGAAGACACTCACTTGTATTTTTTAACTATCAAAATACAGAAGACTCCAAAGATCACAGCAGTGCCAATCCCTACAGCAGCAGGAATGATGATGTGGTTGTAGTTTTCTGCACCTGCAAATATAAAAATAATTTAAAACAGAGCCTTTTTTCTTTATTGCTCAACTGAGAGCACAGTATATAAAATTCTAAATCTCAAAACTCTCCAAAACTAATTTCAGAATGAGAATATACAGCCATACTGAACATTCATAAACACTGGAGTTGTCATTCTTTTCAAACAGATGTGTTGGTGTTATCTTTATTTTGAACACTCCTAGTATTAAGAATTTAATACTTAATTAAAGCAGAGCAATGAAAAAACAAATTGAGAAATCATACGTTTTACATAGATTTTAGATGTGGCTGAGACTGTCTTCCCTCCATAAAACGCGACTGTGCAGGTGATCTTGTTGTGGTCATCCTTCTCGTCAGGAATGAAGATCAGCGTGGACAGTACCTCCCAGTTGCCCAGATGCAATTCTCTATGAACCTCAGTGATCTCATCAGAGGTCCTACTCCATGTGATTTTAGGCATGTGGGTGGAACAGGTGTGTCTAATTGAACAGGTGACTGAACAGGGACGTCCCTGAATGATTTTCTCTGGTAGAGTCAGACTAGGTTTTGGGGTATCAGCTGTAGATGGGGAAGAAAAGTAGGTTAAAGGTAAGAGGATCATCACTGAAACATAAAATATTTGTAGAAATTTATACAGTCTCTTAAAGATGGTGACATACAAAGCATTTTGAACGAGACACACTCCTCGACAAAGGAGAACATGTCTTTGGTGGGTTGGGCAGTCTCTACCAGTTCAATCCGGAAACAGAAGGGGCCATTGTCATGATTTTTAATTTCAACCATTTCTAAGGTGCAGTTGTCCTGACCCAGATGTCCCAATAAACGTGTGCGCCCCTTAAAGTTGTCATCGACTCTTGTCTGATCCTCGTAATAGATGATTTTCTTATGGTCACTTTTTAAATGCCAGATCCCTCTGAGTTTGGAGCTGGGCAGGCCAGTTTTAGGATGGCTGAATGAACAGGGTACAACAATACATGACGAAACCAGTGCATCAAGGTTTTGGACAACATGGGCCTTCCAGTCTTCACTGAACACTGGGCTGCAGAAAATGACTTAAAGAGAAAAAAAGGAAGTGAAAAAGAAACAGGTTAATTTTAGAAAGCCTCTGAATTTGCCCACATCACTTAGAAAGATATAAATATAAATATAAATAAAAAATATAATATAAACAATGGGACATATTGCACTCTGGTGTAATTGTATATTTACAGTTAGAGTTAGTACAATATTACAGGTGTTATGTCTCTGTGAGATTATGCTACCTGCCAAAATCAGACAGATCATCATCATGTTTCTCTCTTTGTCCAGGCTGAGGTTAATAGCTTATATACACTGAGGTGTTTCAATGCAGAGAAAAAAATCTGTGGAAGAAATTACATGTAATAGCTTCATGCGAATGTCATTGCAAAAGTGTAACTATTGGAAAGAGTATATAGATATAGAATATATCTATAGATATATTGATATATATATTTCTAATTTAACCTTTATTTAACCAGAAAATAACTCATTGAGATTAAAATCTCTTTTGCATGCTGCTTGTCCTGGCCAAGACAGCAGCATCACATAGATCAGTTATAAATAGACATTTTAAACAATTCATCCAAACAATAAAACACATATGACTAAAAACATCACAATAAAACAAACATGCACTACAAGGTACCAACAAGTTTTGTCTGCAATGTTCCTAAAGCATCCATTAGTTAAAACATCTACAGTCAGAATTTCCAATTAACAAATGTAATCTTTCTTATATATTAATAATATATAGATCATATATTTGTATTTATATGACATTATATTGAAATACTAACATTATATATCATATATCTATACATAAATAAAAGCATCTAACCAATTCAAATATACTTTCCAGTTATACTTAATATTTTTAAATAAAAAATAACAAAATAATAAAATCAAAATAATTGATAATAATAATTAAAATTAATATCTTTATTTAAGTATCCTACGTATCATTTAGTGCAACTTTGTTATGGCCATCGTCTTACCTGATCTTTGTGGCTGTTTAAGTGTGAACAGTTGCTCTTGAAGACGACAACTGGAGAAACAACTCAAGACACTGCTGCCTATGAAAGTGAAAAAGAACCTATTCATGGTGGGAGGGTGGGAGAAAGGCACTGACAGTAGAGTGTGTGCAGGCTAGAGACAACAACTGGGTGATCTGTTTTATGTATTTAACAACATACTTAAACTTCTCTGTCTCCTCCATGTTTATGCAATTATATCTGTTCCCTGATTTTCCATAGGGTTAGGGTGGAAATAAAAATTAAATAAAAATCTGAAAGAATCAGTTTTTAAATACAGACAAAATGTCTGTATGATTTTATTGTTATGAATCAGTTTCACAATAGGGAAGTGGTCTGGGTCACAGTCCTGAAGTCAGAGAAGTAAAAAATAAAAAGACCCAAACAACAGAAGTGTTTGAAGCAGGACATTACGTAAGTTTAGAAATTTTGATGGGTTAGTTTTGATTAATGGTGGTGGTGTAACGTACACCTTGAATAATGTATAACTGTAAATCCACAGGACAGCTAAGTTGTCTCAGCACTCCCTTATATGTGACTACTATATTAATCCCTTTCTCTTCCCTGTAGTTACTGGTTCACACAAGTGAGACATTACTAAAAGGCCTAAGACTATAACCTTACATGAAGTCAAGTACTAACAACTTACTGTATGTTTTCCACTGTCAAATGCAATAGCAGTTTCCACACCAACTATTCAGATGTGGAGCAGATGTGGAAAAAGTTAGTTTATCCATCATGTCAACAACAAGGGAGCTTATGGCAAAATATAGTCAAAAGAAATAAACTACAGACTTCCCCTGCCCTCGGGACGCTCTGAACGTTCTCTACACATCCACATACTTGGACCGATTACTTATCTCATACTTGCCAATCTTGAGATGTGGAAAATTTTCATCCATTTAGTGAAAATTTTGTGGAGAATTTCTAAGCCAAAGCAGGATGAGTGTTTATCTGTATTCAAACAGAACATGGACTGTTTTAATTGAAGCAGTTGGTGATGTGACTAAATTGATTTCACAAGTGAGATTAAAAAAAAATCCCATTTGTAGCTGCAGAAGTAAATGAGGCGACACATATCACAACTACGCCCAGACGTGTTGCCTTACGTCGCTAAAAGTGAGCTGGCCTGTGAAGTGAAGGGGCCATTTTGGGGATTTGATGATCTGAGAGATGATAGACAAGCCTCTTCTATAGCTGAGTATGTCTTAGCAGTGTTTGAGAAATACAAGTCTGTGAGATTAAAGAGATTAAAGATTAAAGAAAAGGTGCCTGAGGCCATGTTTACATAAACCGAACCTGGAGTCTTGCATTCTACAAAATGCATGTCTGACTGAGCAGTGAACATGAGATAGAGTTCAAATTCAAGTCTTTTCCCTCCGAAACATGCACATATTTCATTACTACATAGTATGTGAGAAGTACCCGGATGACCTACTACTTCCGCTCGAATTCTGTAGTATGCATACGATGGACACTTTTCTACAGTGGCCAACAAGGGCAAATACAGAAACGCTGCAAATACCAAAAACACATGCAAGAGAGAAATGCTGCATATTCATGGAACGGAAGTGGGCCAGGCCTCTAGGAGGACCCCGAACTAAGGGATGCTGTGAATAAAGTTGGTGACATAAAAAAGGTACGTTTCCTGTTTATTTGTTTATTAAACACTTGGCCGTGATTATTTTACGGTATTATAAAACATCTACAGTCTACGCGCTTCTCTTCCATGAATATGCAGCATTCTTATCTTGCGTGTGTTTTGGGCATTCGCAGCGCGTTTGCCTTGTCAGCCACCGTACTTTGCTATCCCATGATGTCACGGAGAGTGGTCGTCATAAAGGAAAATGGCGGGGGGTGGGGTTTTTTTCAAGGGATCCTCAGGGAAACCTCACTCACTTGTGCACTTGTTTAACATAATGTAAATAAACGGCTGACTCACTGAAAGTGTAAATAATTGTAAATCGATTAGATGATTTTGACATCGATTGTAAAATGATGTTTAATCATTATTATTACTCAGCTGATCAAGCAAACGTCAATGCGTCAACGTCAACTTGTTAACACTGTTTGTTTAACGGAGACCATCGTTGTTAAACAGTTTATGTAGATTAAACCATTTAACGGAATAAAAAAATTACCGCGCATTAAAGTGGGCTCTTTAAATGTCTGCGCGATGTGACGACGCATGACACGTGACAACATCAACATGGCGGATGTTTTACGTCGGAATTCCCTTGATACTATAGAGAACGTACAGCGCAAAGGACTATGGGTAAAGGAAAAGTGGCTGAATTTTGATGTTTTTTCTGTTCTTACTGTTTTCACTGTTCGTGTGCTAATTGTTTGTTGTTGTTGTGTTTTGGCGTTGATTTAGGAGAATGTGTGTGTTTGCGGTGTATGGGGCACTAACCCACCTGGTTAGTTGCGGCTGTAGTATAGCTAGCTAGTAACCTGCTGATTGGTACAGTACTTTTTAATGGTCGAAAGTATGTACTCACTCAAACGCAGTAACGTAACAGGGTCCAATTCGGATCGCCCCCTCGCAGCTATTGTCCAATTGTGACCACATCCGGTCTAATTCACTTTCCGGTCTTCTCGCGAGCATTGACGCCAACCGTTACAACTAGCTAACGCTACCTACTAGCAGCTTAGATGTCCTGGTATTTATGTATGTTGTATGTACGCTCTTAAACTTCAATGTTTGATAGTTTTTGTGTGTATAGTGACATTATTGTAAGGCTTCTCTAACACCTGTGTGGTGCTTTAGGTGCTTAATGAGTCTACGGTGGTTGCAGCTACCTTAACCTTGTTCTCACATGGGATATGTTTGATATGTAGCAGCAAGAATTAGAGCTTAGATTGGGCAATTAAGACCCACAAAGGTTTGACTTTTTTCGGTGAAATACCATTGGAGCTTGTTAGGTTACTGGGGCCTCAGTGGATCACCATCCCGGCCAGCAGGCAGAGGAGGCTGCGCAGAGACAGGAGGCAGAAGTGATGATGTTGAGCTGGTGCACAAGTTTGGCTAGCCAGAGACCCACATAAACCTCCATTGCCCATCCTCGACGTCTGGTCGTCTGGTCAACTGGACGACTGGACTGGTCAAACAATACAGATGCTCTCTTCAAGAAAGGACAGAGCAGACTGTTCTTCCTCAGGAGACTCTGTTCCTTTGGTGTGTGCAACAAGCTACTGAAGATGTTCTATCAGTCTGTGGTAGTGCATCAAGGCTGGTGAGGCCAACAGGCTAAATAAGTTGATCAGAAAGGCAAAATCTGTTGTTGGGCTGGAACTGGATAGTCTGGAAGCTGTGGCAGAGAGGAGGATGGTGGACAAAATCAACTTCATACTGGACAATCTTGCCCACCGACTTCATGAGGAACTGTGGCAAATGGAAAGTTCATTTGGCTCCAGACTAATATTGTCTTCTACTTCTTCTTCCTCTCCCAGCCCTCAGTTCACTCAACCTTCCTGGTACTGTCCCTCAGCTTTCACTTCCTTATTCATTGACCTACACTTACAAGTTACTGTAATTCCAGTAATTAATTCGCTGTTTATATTTTTACCATTGACGTCCATTTTTCTGTGCTCTTTGACCATATTTACAAATGATTTGAAGTTGATCACACAAAACAATGTTGTGTTTATTTACTGTCTGCAGTTGAATACAGGTCACAGATGAATGTAAGGTGGCACTGGGAAGAAATAGGGAGACTCTCGGAAAAGGCTGTAAAATATAAACATCACACTGCACTGTTATAAGTCTTCTAAGAAAAGGAAAACTGCTTGCAAAAACTAGAAATGGCAATTTCTGAAGAAATTGTGTTGGGATGGCTGACTGCTGAAAAGCTTGAGCTAAACTACAATGCTGGTTTGAATTACCTGACAACTATAAACTAAAAGTGATATAATTTGCATGAATGAGCAAGGAAGCAGCATCACGACACAAAAAAGATGAATAATGCAATGAAAGCATTGAGAGTGGGAGTCACAGTGTGTAAAAGATCTGCATTAATGTCTTAACCTAATGGTTATGGACTCTTTAAAGTTAGTTAAAGTTTATGTATGGACATAAAAAAGAGTATGACCTACTAGAAAAAGTGTTAAATGAATGCAATTGCTGAATGCTGTAGGTGGGTGATATGGCAGGTACAAGTTGTCTATAGGTTGTTTGTGAATGTCTTTTTGTGTGTCTGTATCAGTGAATGTGTGTGCACCTGTGTATATGCAATCGTGTGTAATTGTGAGTGTGTGCCTGAGTACAGCTGCACATGTATGCATGTGTTTGTATATGTGTACATCTGGACGTGTGTTTGTTTGTGTGTGATTGAGTATGTCCAGGAGTGTATGTGTGAATGTGCCTGTGTGTGTACACATTATCTGTGTGTGTTTGTCTGTTCATATTGAAAAAACGTGATTTTATGACAGACAAGACTGCTGATCGCGATGGTGTAAAAAATGTGTGTGTTGGCTCAGAAATGTGGCCTCTGGAGCAATTTACAAAATCCTCCATCTCAGCTTTCCAGCTCAAAACCCAGCTCTCATTTGACATGGGAGTGAATGGAGCAGTTGGATGGTACTCTTGTCCTATTAGGGCTCAGGACAGGAAATGTACAAGTCTGGTGCCTTTGGTCATATTTTGCTACTTTTGAGAAAATGGTTTCTGATTTTCTGCCCTTCTGACCAAAGTTCAAAGAAAGTTAACTTATAGGAACAGTATGAATGTGACACAAAAGTTTACTAGCAGGAAAAATATAGAGAATTTTCTCAATTTGTTAAACTTTGAATGGAGTTTGTAGCTGAAAGTATGAATGAGCAATGAGGGCTGAAAGATGCATGAAGTTTGGGGAAATCTGAGAAGTTGGTTCATTCATTTGAGTGGGAAAGTATAAAGGCTATGAATGAAAAAAACGTGGAAGCAATACTGTCCTAAACGAGCTGAACGTAATACATGAATGGTTTTTCCATGTCAAAGTGTAGAACGAGATTTGTTTCAAAAAAGTGCACGGAATAATAACTAGAAAATTGCTGAAATGAATTGCAGAAGGGGCTGAAGGCCGAAATGGAAAACTGGAGTTGGAAGCTTAACTTGCTTAGCTAAAAGAGTAGAAAGAGAAAGATGTTTGGCCAAAGAAGGAAGTAGAATAAAATATGGCTTAGAATTACTAAAGAACATAGTGTAAAAAAGGATGTTTTTTTAGATAGATTTGAGGAAGAATTGAAGGAATTAAATATGAGTTAAAGGAAGAAAAGGGGAAGAATGAAACAGAACAAAACTACTATGGATTTTCCCATTATCAGAGCATAGTGATTTTTCCTTAGGCCTGCACCAGGGGTCCCTGTCTCCAGTCCTCAAGGGGCACTGTCCTGTGTTTGTTTGGCACTGGTTTACAGACTCTACTCATCATGATCTTTGGGGGAAGAGGGCTGCTGTTGAAGCAAAAACACAAGTCATAAATATAAACATGAGCTAATCCATTTATATTTTAGTTTTCTGATTGTGCTAAATGAAAGGAAGGTTCAAATCCTGCCATATTGCTGATCCTTTAATAAATAAAAAACAACCAATAAATCCAGTTATATTCAGTTGTTTTCTTACTGGTGAAATCAAACCAGCAAGAGATACACACCCTGCATGGTTTCAGATCTCCTACATAATCTCTTCAAAAATACTCTTTTCTAGTTTTTCTCCATCAATATATCAAATGTATTAATATAAAAACAAGAATATTGTGTGGGCCCTGGGTCATGAGGGTGTGTTTGAAATGACAATCTGAATCAGGTCTGTATTAAATACCAGGAAGTGGCCCACCCACCTCACTGAGTTGTAGTGGGTTAGAACCTATTGAGATTAACATAGCTCTAATTAGCAGTCAGGTTACCAGATGAACAACCAGAACATTTTTCTGGTAAGTTACTGCTTCCTGTACTATTAATACGACTATCGCATCTGCTGCATTGACTTTCATCTCCTCCACACAAAAGTATAAAGAAGCTTTTTCTAAACTTTGCCTGCAGTTTTTTCAGTTTCCTCTAGAGTGTCTATGCTTGACAGCTTAACTTCAGAAGACCACACCACGTGTGTCCATTCTCAAAGGGGTGTTTTTAGCAAACAGACACTTCTGATCAGACAGACTGCAGCTCCGGGTAAGATTTTAAATTACTGCATATACAAAGAAAGTTATTTAAGTACATTTACTTGAAGTATTTATTTTAAGCTTGTAAAATAGGTCAGAATTGGGCTCAGGTATCATGCAACTTAGAAACTGTGGAGGTTTTGTTTTAGACTCGGTCTGTTTTTTTTAATTGTTTTTACGTATCACTGATCACATATATAGATCTATATATAAGTGTCTGTTTTTTTGAAAATGAGTAGAAAACAGTACATGCTATTTTTACTTCATTTGTCACATGTATTATGTGTGGTTTAAGTCTTTAGCAAAACTAGTCATTTTTATATAACATTTTACATTGTTATCAATTGTCTGAGTGCTATTGTTCCATTTTTACAGCTCTATTGTGATTTAAATGACCAGTTAGTCTTTTTTTTTTTCCGTTTCATTAAAGTGAAGTATGGACAACCAGAGAAAGATCTGTCTGCTTTTAGCAGGTAACTCAAGCAATGAACTCTTTGTTTCTAGTCTCATTCTTATGCACATCCTAGTTAATGGAAAGAAAAATAACTTGTTTCTTTTTCACTTCCTTTTTTTCTCTTTAAGTCATTTTCTGCAGCCCAGTGTTCAGTGAAGACTGGAAGGCCCATGTTGTCCAAAACCTTGATGCACTGGTTTCGTCATGTATTGTTGTACCCTGTTCATTCAGCCATCCTAAAACTGGCCTGCCCAGCTCCAAACTCAGAGGGATCTGGCATCTTAAAAGTGACCATAAGAAAATCATCTATTACGAGGATCAGACGAGAGTCGATGACAACTTTAAGGGGCGCACACGTTTATTGGGACATCTGGGTCAGGACAACTGCACCTTAGAAATGGTTGAAATTAAAAATCATGACAATGGCCCCTTCTGTTTCCGGATTGAACTGGTAGAGACTGCCCAACCCACCAAAGACATGTTCTCCTTTGTCGAGGAGTGTGTCTCGTTCAAAATGCTTCGTATGTCACCATCTTTAAGAGACTGTATAAATTTCTACAAATATTTTATGTTTCAGTGATGATCCTCTTACCTTTAACCTACTTTTCTTCCCCATCTACAGCTGAGCCCCCAAAACCTAGTCTGAATCTACCAGAGAAAATCATTCAGGGACGTCCCTGTTCAGTCACCTGTTCAATTTTTCACACCTGTTCCACCCACATGCCTAAAATCACATGGAGTAGGACCTCTGATGAGATCACTGAGGTTCATAGAGAATTGCAACTGGGCAACTGGGAGGTACTGTCCACGCTGATCTTGATTCCTGACGAGAAGGATGACCACAACGAGATCACCTGCACAGTCGCATTTCATGGAGGGAAGACATCCTTCACCACATCTAAAATCTATGTAAAACGTATGGTTTTTCTTATATACTGGATATTTTCCCCTTCCCAGATGTACAGTGCAAAGAAGGAATGTCTCTGACACACGTTCTCTCTATTTTTGCAGGTACAGAAAATTTTAACCACATCATCATTCCCACTGTAGTGGGGCTTGGCACAGCTGTGATCTTTGGAGTCTTATGCATATTCATGGTGAAAAAATACAAGTGAGTAAATGCAGCACAATGATTTGAACAAATCCACAGAGCATCCACATCCCCATTTTAACAGAGTTATGTTCAGTATCTGCTCCTCAATAAAACAGTATTGTTTTCTGTCGTCCAAGGACACGCATTGCGGAGCTCCAAAGTCAGGATGGCAGGTAAAAACTGTTTGGTTTACTGGACCACAGAGATATCAGTTATCATCCTTTATACTCATAATAGCATTTTCTATAATATTTAGCATGTGGAACCGGCTGTCCAGGATGTCTCACAGGTGAGGAAAAAAAAAAGTCCTGAAGATTAACTTTAAATTTTAATAATATACTTTTTAATAATTTATACTAAATTTTCAGGATTCGTTCCGGTGGCCCAGCTCCACCTCGTTCTGAGCAAAGGTAACATCGACTCTGTGTTTATCTAAATTTTGTATGAAACTTTTTTTTCAGTACTGTTCTAACTGCAGCTGTCACCAAATTAATCTCTGTAGTTTGCATGGGTAGTGTGGTGCATCTTTTCCCATTTTTAGTAAGTTTCTGTTCTTCTTTTGTGCACAGAAGATCTATTTGGGGCAGATTTTCACGGTAAGACATGAATATTAATGGTAGAGCCTACCCTCTTTGGTAAGTTTTGGTCAGTTGCTTTCACACTTAGATCACACTTAACCTGAGAATTAGTTTTTCCTGAAATGAAACAAGAACATCTCTGTGTTTCACAGAAGGCAGAGGGGGGACGTGGTGGATGTGCGTTCTGTGTAAGTATATTAATCATAATAAAGTTAATTTAATTTAAATTAATTTTAATAATTTAATAGTTAATTATTGTGTAACTGTGTAGTGACATAAATTTTAACCTCAGGCCCAACAATATGAGTTCACAAATTTGTGACAGCAAGAACGCCTCCAAGCCTCGTTTCCCATCACCCAAAAGGTACTTGGCACTTACTGTTGGCAAATTAAAGGTGTCACATGTTGTAGTGCAGCAATGTCTTATGCTCTTCTTTTTTCCCTTCCTGTTATTGATGCGGATGCTGCTTTTGATGGCCCTCAGCCAAGCAAAATCATGTCATTACAAAGAGGTAGGTTGTTATTGTTCATTTCCAGGAATTCCTAACAGTAAAATGTCAAAATCTGCGCCAATGACCGAATGATCTTTCACAGGACGTCGAGGATGATGATTATGTAAACACTGCAGAACTCAACGTTTATGGGAATTTGTGAAAAAAAGAAAATTCATCTTTCCAAGATGATCGCGATCAGAGAGAAGGAATTTAATCATGCTCGTAGTGATCTCTTTTGTTTGCTGATTTATTTGACTACTGTGATAATCTCTCAAGTAAAAGCTCTTTTTACTCTGTCTTTGATAAATTGATTATATTACTTTAAATATACATTTTCCATGAAATGTAATATAATGTAAGAAAGGCAATAGGACAAGGTGGAATATGTTTGGCATTTTGAAAACTGGACTTATTTGCATTCTTGCTCTCACATTTGTCTGTAAAAGAAAGTCTACAGCTACCTGCTTATGTTATTGCTTCAATTTGTCAAGTTTTCTTTGTCAGTAGCAAACCTAATTAAACATAAATATGATCACAGAAAGAAAAACTAAAGGGCTTTGTACATCTAAATATGGACTCTATGGTTTTCTGTTTTTTTTTTTTGTTGTTTTTTTTGGACTCAGCTTATTTTACTTTAGAAATGATTTTTACAAAAAGAACCATTTGCCCACCCGCCCTGTGTAGTGTGTCATCATCTCCACCCACATGTTCATTTACTTAAGAGGGTGTGGTGTCAGGGGCTCGTGTTACAGATGGTAAACCTTGGATGACATTCAGCTTGGGAGGTAAGTCACTATTCAAAGAAAGAATATAGCAGAACCTTATCATTTTTGATGCATCGATTAGATTAGGTCTAAGTTAGATCCGTTTTTTTGTTTCAGAAATCTGACACATTTTAGGCATGTTGCACTTTTCCTCTTTAGCTAATTATGAATGATGGATGTTTTTTTTTAAGGCAGTGTGCCTTTTAGACATGTTACCAACTGACCCAGGTTTATAAAATTAAAAATTCAAATTTAGTTTCATTTCTGTAGAAACAAGAACTGACTTTTGGTGCAGTCTAATTCCTGAGACTTTCTTTTTGTTTACACATGGCTTATTTTGTAATCTGTTTTTTGTGTATTATTTGTCTGCAGCTCTTTGTCGTCTTCTGCCAGAATTTAAAGATTACAATAAAATTACAATATACCAAAAAGATTTTTTTTTTTTTTTACATTTTTGTCTTTGGGCTTTGTAAAATAGCAAACCCACAGTTTTAATATTTTATAATAATTTCATGCAATAGGCCTATATATGCGATCTCCATGTATATGATATTTTGCACTACAAACAAACCTGTTCTGGCTGAATGGTCTAGTTAGCAGAAGTCATGGGAAAAGGCTTTAATACTGGAGTTCACGTAAACACGAACACAGATGTTTATTCTTGAGTTGTTGAGAAGCTTGAAACAGGAAACAGGTGCCGTGAATATGCGTGTTCTTTTTTTAAGTGTGTGAGTGATGTCCCCCAAAATGTGATATTAACAGGCAATAATCACTTTTCGCTGTATAAACTGTTAATTTTGTGTATATTTTAGATTTGTGGAAAGATGCCTGGATTGGGACATTTTCTCCTGAGTGTCTGTATTCTAGGTACTACAATTCTATGTTATTTAATAGGTTTTCAACATATTAACACTAATCTAACTACATTTGAATGTTCTTTTTACACATTGCTCCTCTTACAGGATGCATTCTTGGCAGTTCTGGGGCTTGGCATGTGACTATGCCAAGCAATATTAAAGGACTGAAGGGTTCTTGCCTTGTCATCCCTTGCACATTTGACTACAATCAGTATCCACCTGTCAAACCAGATCGTGTGGTTTGGTACCAGCACGTGAGCAGAGGATATCCTTTGGTTTATGACAGCTGGTACCCAAAAAATGTCATAGACATATTTAGAGGACGAACGAGAAAAGCCGACTCCACGAAAGGAAAGTCTTGCAGTCTACGCATCTATCCGGTAAACTGGCCTCACCACAGACAAAAGATTTATCCTTGGGTAGATCCAGAGAATGTAGGTTATAGTACCTACCGATTCTATGATACGACTGTAACAATTGATGTAACAGGTAAGTTATCAGGCTGGATTTTTAAAATGTATAAATAATATTTCTTTTAAGTGTATGTAAACATATTGTCGTCAATAATTATCTACATTTTCATTGTAAAGACAGGGCAGAAAAGCCAAGTATCAGGATCTTTGGTGAATTGAAGGTTGGGCAGTCTGTACAAGTGGAGTGCACTGTTTACCACACCTGTTCCACTGATCCACCAACTCTGAGCCTCAACATCCGGCTCAGAAGTCCCAGCACAACTCAGAGCTCTATGTCTGATGGCACATCAAAAACATCCATGATTGGCACGTTGTTCATAACGAGAGAACGCCAAACCGTGGAGTGCTCTGCCCGACACTATGAGGGTCCAACCACACCTGCCTCTATAACTTTAAATGCACAATGTATGTGACGGACAAACAGAAATAAAGCCATATTTCTTTTATGGTAATCTAAAGTGTTCATATAATTATTTTTCTTTTAGGTTCCTTTGCACCCTTGACTATCAAGCCTACGTCAGATGAATTTCTTGAGGGAGAAGTTGGAAAAGTCACCTGCATTGCCAAATACACATGCTCTCAACATGTGCCAACTTTCACATGGAGCGATAAAAACGTACCAGTCTCCAGTGAACCTAAAGTTTCAAATGCTGAGTGGATGACCGTCTCCACTCTGACATTCACAGTGTCAGCTAGTGATCATGACAGATTGCTGACATGCAAGGTCTTTTTCAGTCAGGGGAAGAAACTGGAAGTGAGCGTCACCCTACGGGTAAAGAGTAAGTGGAAAACAGTACTCTTCCTTTTACATTTTAACTGGCTTTATTATTAGTAGTAGTCATATGGTTGACCTGCTCTGCATCTCTCCGGTATCACCAACTCATTCAGCAACAGATACATTGAGAAAAAAAGTTCTGCTTTAGTTTTGGCAAGTGACATGACTGTTACATGCGTAATTTGGAGAGGTGTCTGTTTTTGTTCCAGGTTTTGTACTTTTGAATCTATAATGATTTCACAGCGATCTCTTGTTTTAAAGCGTACCTCCCAAAATGCACTGCCAAATGATCTTTAAATGGAAAATAGAAATATATGCACAGGTTATATAAAATGATGCTTCTGTCTTGCGTTGTCAAGATACTGGACCCAAAATCCCAGACACCAGATAAATGAATGTATTATCATTGTTATTATTATTCTGGATATAAGGTTCATCAGGGGAACACCACAAATGATTGCAATTGTTCCCATCAACTGGATGTTAAAAATTTAAACATTTTTGGCAAGAGTGATGTCAGTGATGTGTCCACAGTTTGGTTCTGCTGCCATCAAAATGTATTATTATTATTATTCTGGATATAAGGTTAAAATCTATGATGTAGGGTCACAAGTACACTGTAATTGATTTTAAAGGGTCACAGGCCAAAAAGATTGTGAACTAGTGGTTTAAAAGTTTTCTTCTTTTCACAGGAAACGTGCATTTTCGGGATTGGTCCTTCACCACCCCTTCCACCATCACAGGCATGAGAGGCTCATGTATCATCATTCCTTGCAGATTCACCTACAGAAACTCCCAGCCTGCTGACCTGAGAGTTATGTGGTACTTGTACCAGGGCAGTTCATACTCACTTGTCTATGGCCAAAGTCAGACAGTTGATATAAAGTACACTGGGCTAACAAGTTTTATTGGATCTGTGCCGGAGGGGAATTGTACACTTAAGGTCGAAAGGCTGGACATTACGCACAACAAGGACAGATTTTTCCCATGGCTTGATAAGGCCCCCATTACCTCATATCATAACCCAAGTCAGACGTTTTATGATAAAAACACTCAACTTATTGTTTCAGGTAAGTATGTAAATAGACAAAATCATCATTTTTAGTCAGTTCAACCCCAATCCTCTGAAATGTGCAGTCCTCTAAATGACTGTTATGGGTTTTAATTTCATAGACCGAGCAGAGGAACCACAGTTGAGCGTCAATGGTGACCCCAGGGTTGGAGAGGAGAGCAAAGTTTCCTGCACTGTGCACCATACATGTCCCTCTGCTCCCCCCACTCTGACCATGAACGGTATACCAGGAGTGGACGTCACCAGGGGCAGTATGCTGTCTGATGGGGTCTGGGAAAGAACAGTGGAGCGAACCTGGATTGTGAAAGAGGAGGACCAGAGTGTGAAGTGTACTGTGAGTTACCAGGGTGGTCAGAAAGCCACGAGTGAGCTCAGGCTGAATGTTGAATGTGAGTACAACGTGAGACAATGTGTTCTTTTAATTCCAGTAAAAATGCTCCTGTTTAGCTTTAATCCTCACTATGACATTTCTGCTCAGGTCCATATGACAGAATCACAATGGTGGAGCCACCAGGTGAGACAATAGAGGGTGTAGCAAAGAGTGTCATTTGTTCTGTTACCTACAAGTGCAAAAAAAATGCACCAACCATCGTGTGGAACTACAAAGACGTTCAGAGTTCACTGCAAACTAAAAAACTGCCAAGAGACACCTTCGAAGCAACGTCAAATCTAACCTTTATTGGCTCCCTGAGTGACAATGGAAAAACTCTGACCTGCACGGCTCAGTTTAGTCATGGGGAGACCTCGGACTCTGCAATCCTTCGAATAAAAAGTGAGTTCCTACATGTCACGCACCATGGTCACTTAATAGTTTGACAGTTTTTAGCTTTTTAAAGAAAGGTCAGGCTGGAGAACTGATACCATAACTGTCCAAGTGTGACATTGTAGCGAGAAAGTGGTTCCTTTAATTTAAGGCAAAGACTGAAAATAAAGTCTGTCTCTGTGCAAAAGAAGCAAAATCTGCCTCCTGGCACCTTTACTGCTCATGTTTTACACATCAGTGTGAATTAGTGTCTGGTTTGTTTAAGTGCAAAAGCATCACTTCACATATTTGGAGGTGTTATCTGGAAATATTGTCTTGTGTGTCTACTTCCTATAGCCTTACAGTTCATGTGAATGTGGTGTCAATCTTACAACATCTAACTGCAATGAAATGAGCATTTAATAAAATGCCAAACATTTGCACTAATGATGAGATGATTTGATGCTTCTGTTGCATTGTCTGGATACTGGAACCAAAATCCCAGACACCAGATGAATAGTTTGAAAGGCCTTTTGTCCAAGACTGAATAGTGAAACGGAACATTCTTAAACTGGGGACTTGGCACTTCCTGAGGAACTGAGGTGGCTTGCTGAGGCAAAGGGAATGTGGGGAACAACAGATTAGGTGCAGGAAGGGTGGAGGACTGTTAGGGGTGAGGGAACAGGGCAGAGAAAGGATCTGACTTAGGTTCATCAGGGGAACACCACAAATGAGTGCAATTGTTCCCATCAACTGGATGTTAAAAATTTAAACATTTTTGGCAAGAGTGATGTCAGTGATGTGTCCACAGTTTGGTTCTGCTGCCATCAAAATGTATTATTATTATTATTCTGGATATAAGGTTAAAATCTATGATGTAGGGTCACAAGTACACTGTAATTGATTTTAAAGGGTCACAGGCCAAAAAGATTGTGAACTAGTGGTTTAAAAGTTTTCTTCTTTTCACAGGAAACGTGCATTTTCGGGATTGGTCCTTCACCACCCCTTCCACCATCACAGGCATGAGAGGCTCATGTATCATCATTCCTTGCAGATTCACCTACAGAAACTCCCAGCCTGCTGACCTGAGAGTTATGTGGTACTTGTACCAGGGCAGTTCATACTCACTTGTCTATGGCCAAAGTCAGACAGTTGATATAAAGTACACTGGGCTAACAAGTTTTATTGGATCTGTGCCGGAGGGGAATTGTACACTTAAGGTCGAAAGGCTGGACATTACGCACAACAAGGACAGATTTTTCCCATGGCTTGATAAGGCCCCCATTACCTCATATCATAACCCAAGTCAGACGTTTTATGATAAAAACACTCAACTTATTGTTTCAGGTAAGTATGTAAATAGACAAAATCATCATTTTTAGTCAGTTCAACCCCAATCCTCTGAAATGTGCAGTCCTCTAAATGACTGTTATGGGTTTTAATTTCATAGACCGAGCAGAGGAACCACAGTTGAGCGTCAATGGTGACCCCAGGGTTGGAGAGGAGAGCAAAGTTTCCTGCACTGTGCACCATACATGTCCCTCTGCTCCCCCCACTCTGACCATGAACGGTATACCAGGAGTGGACGTCACCAGGGGCAGTATGCTGTCTGATGGGGTCTGGGAAAGAACAGTGGAGCGAACCTGGATTGTGAAAGAGGAGGACCAGAGTGTGAAGTGTACTGTGAGTTACCAGGGTGGTCAGAAAGCCACGAGTGAGCTCAGGCTGAATGTTGAATGTGAGTACAACGTGAGACAATGTGTTCTTTTAATTCCAGTAAAAATGCTCCTGTTTAGCTTTAATCCTCACTATGACATTTCTGCTCAGGTCCATATGACAGAATCACAATGGTGGAGCCACCAGGTGAGACAATAGAGGGTGTAGCAAAGAGTGTCATTTGTTCTGTTACCTACAAGTGCAAAAAAAATGCACCAACCATCGTGTGGAACTACAAAGACGTTCAGAGTTCACTGCAAACTAAAAAACTGCCAAGCAACACCTTCGAAGCAACGTCAAATCTAACCTTTATTGGCTCCCTGAGTGACAATGGAAAAACTCTGACCTGCACGGCTCAGTTTAGTCATGGGGAGACCTCGGACTCTGCAATCCTTCGAATAAAAAGTGAGTTCCTACATGTCACGCACCATGGTCACTTAATAGTTTGACAGTTTTTAGCTTTTTAAAGAAAGGTCAGGCTGGAGAACTGATACCATAACTGTCCAAGTGTGACATTGTAGCGAGAAAGTGGTTCCTTTAATTTAAGGCAAAGACTGAAAATAAAGTCTGTCTCTGTGCAAAAGAAGCAAAATCTGCCTCCTGGCACCTTTACTGCTCATGTTTTACACATCAGTGTGAATTAGTGTCTGGTTTGTTTAAGTGCAAAAGCATCACTTCACATATTTGGAGGTGTTATCTGGAAATATTGTCTTGTGTGTCTACTTCCTATAGCCTTACAGTTCATGTGAATGTGGTGTCAATCTTATAACATCTAACTGCAATGAAATGAGCATTTAATAAAATGCCAAACATTTGCACTAATGATGAGATGATTTGATGTTAATTGCTTGCTCTCATTTATTCCAGAATATGACAGAACATTTGAGGAAACTCATGAAAATTCAGGTACTTTTCAGTTCTCTTGGAAACACACCTTTCTGCCATGTCATATTACATGAGGACTTATTTTTACACAGATCCTTATCGTGGCTGGTCTCTTTCTTTACAGAGGGGCTCATTCTGACTGCTGATGTGCCTTTCAAGTTCAGCGCCCTAACCCGCTCCTGTGTGGTGATTCCCTGCAGCTTCCAGCAGCAGGACATGCATCTGACACGAGGCATCTGGTCCAAAAAAGATGGTGGTGTTGTCTACCATAACGGCCAGAGCTACATACTTGACCATTTCAAGGACCGCACCAAAATATTAGGAGATCTGCATGAGGGAGAATGTTCACTGGAGATTGACGACGTTAAGCCTTTTGACAATGGCCCTTTCTGTTTCTACGCAGAGAAAGATAATGAGAAATACAGATTCAACAACAGCTGTGCATTTCTTGTCATGAAAGGTCTGGAGTTACAAAAAAAATGAATTAGCTTATTGAAGCGTACTAAGATATTCACCTGTTTGCCTTTTAAGCTATAACAGTTCTCTGTTTTGTGTTCTACCTCCTCAGCTTCCCCAGAAAAACCAGTGATGACCCCAGTTCCAGAGGAAGTCAATGCTGGTTCAACTATAAGTGTCTCATGTTCTGTAAATCACACATGTCCATCATATCCTCCGGTGTTCTCCTGGAGTGTCACCAACCTCACTAGTGAGGTCACAGACACCATGACAACACGAGGTGTCTGGAGTAGAACCTCCACAATCACTTTCATGGTTTCTGGAGGAGATGGAGTCAAAAGCCTGACCTGTACAGCCATTTTCTTACGTGACAAGCAACAAGCCAGCACAGTCAAGATAAACGTGAAGGGTTAGAGCACAAGATTCATCTGTAAATCTCAAAACGTTTGGTGTTTGTCATATATTGAGTTGTTTTGTTCCTCTAAATGTATTTGCATGACATTCAATTCTTTTAGGATCACTGTCGTACCAGCTGAGAAGCTCTCTTCCAATAACCATTCCAGTCTTAATTATCCTGCTTGTAATCATCTTAGCTGCAGTGCTCATCTGTAGGAGAAGGTACAATTAATGCATCAGTTTCAAATGATAACAACGGTGTTTAAACTTAAGTTGATTTGCGTAACTTCGATTTGCTCTAGAGTTAAAAACATGTTATTCTATCCAACAGGAGGAACACTGATACCTCCCTGCAACCGCCTCCTCGACCAGAGAAGAGGTATGAATTCTAACCTAAACGTGTGTGATGATGATGAAACTAACACTAACTAGATTTCAGTCAAGGCTCTGACCATTTATTAAAAAATGGTTACTGGCTACAGATAGATTAGGTGGAAACAACTTCTAAAAGAAAATGACAAGCACTGCTCTCCCATTAAGAAATATAACTCAGAATTTAATCTTACGTACATCAACAATACCATAATGACACATTTGGAGGAGGCAAACACCACTGGAACAAATCTATCAGCAGTTATACAAGAAAAGTTTAATCATAGTGTGAAAATGACTCTTTGATCCACTGATGGATAAAACAGCTGGTGCCAGTCATCCGGTGCAAACAGGTACCCTGTCTGAATTGATAGTAACTTATAACCACATATGTACTTCCTTCAAAAAGCAATGAAGATTTTTAAAGCTTTATTTCTGCAATTTAAACTTTCACAGGAGATCACTGTGGGATAGATTATCCAGGTAGGCTTGATTAAAAATGAACCCTTCACCAAATAATTTACTTTGCCTCATATTATTCAGAATAAAAGTAAACAATGAGCTGTAGTCCATGTACAGTATTTTTAGCTTAAAATATTTTTGCTTCCATTGCAATGTCCAGAAGATACAATGAAGACAGAGCGAGACCTCCAAGGCCTGAAAAACGGTATGACAGCAAGACTGCTTCTTTTACAAACTAGACCGATACAGTCGACCCATACTACCAAACAGTAAAACTGCGCTTTCCATACAGGAGGTCCATTTGGAGCCGCATTTCCAGGTAACTGCACCCAAGACCAAACATTCACGCAACATTAATCCCTTCTTGAAAAGCCTCATGTTTTTATATGTCTATAATTTTTCAGTAGGGCAGAGGACGGGCGTGTTGGGTGGAAAAAAGGGAGGGAACCCAGGTAGATGTTCTTCAGTCCAGTTGGCTTAAAACAAACATTGTTTGAGATTTTCTGTCTTAATATTAATGAATGCTGTTTTTATAGGAATTCATTTCGGAGCAGATTATTAATCTTCGGTTGTGTGAATAAAATGCAACATGTAAAATACCACTTATAAAGATGATATCAAATAACATAAACATGCTTTTACTTTCACAGACACCCAGACAACAGTGCAAACCTTAGTGTTGGCTATTTGTAAGTGTTGATCAAAGGTCTAGTGTACATGACATAGTCCTAACAAAACACTCAGAAAAACTGATATGGTGTGATTCCCTGCTCCTTCTATAGAAACAACACCAACACTGTGAACTATGAGGCTCAAATCTCCAAACCCCACTTTCCATCTCCGAAGAAGTGAGTTTTCCTGTTCTTGATTCTTTTAAATGACATGCCATTGTGTTTGCATTTGGTTTACTTTGTTCAGTGGTGCATTAATTTTTTGCCTCATTAGACATTTGTGTTTATTCTAGCAACCGAAGAACTCCTCACTATGTCAAGCCTGAGGTTAGTATTGTACGAGTGAGTGGTGAAGTGAACATTATAAATAAAAAAGTTGTTGCCATGACTTCCTCTTTTTTAAGAAAGAAAGAAGTTATTTAAAAAAGGGAAGTAGGTTTTAAAAAAATGTATCACCCTGGTGAGTATGTCTGTGAAGAGTCTATGGCAGGTAATGGTGTATTTAGAACAGCTGATTTGCTGCAGATAACACACACTGTAAATTACTGTTAATAGTAATTTTCCGTGTGTGTGTGTGAAATGTGTGTGTACACATCTTTCTGTGGTTGTATGGACACATTTACATTTACGTTTTAACTGCACTTACTTTGACAGTTAAATGTCTGTACACATTTTCCCCAATGATGTGAATAAAAACATGTGTCCAAACTTTTGACTGGGAGTGTACGTAGAAGGGCAGCATGGTGACTTAGTGGTCAGCACTGCTGCCTCACAGCAAGAAGGTTCCTGGTTTGAAACCCATCAGGGGCCTTTCTGTGTGGAGTCTGCATGTTCTCCCTGTGCTTGTGTGGGTTTTCTCCAGGTACTCAGGTTTCCTCCTACAGTCCAAAAACATGTATGTCAGGTTGATTGGTGATTCTAAATTGCCCATAGGAGTGAGTGTGAGTGTGTGAGGTTGTTTGTCTCTATGTGGCCCTGTGATGGACTGGGGACCTGTCCAGGGTGGACCCCTGCCTTTCACCCAAAGAGAGCTGGGATAGGCTCCAGCAGATCCCTGGGACCCTGGTTAGGACTAAGGGGGTCTAGATGATGGGTGGATGGATGGATGGACGTTTATAATGTGACTAACAGGTCAAGGCTGCTATAAGAAACCAATAATGCTTTACTGACATTGTTTATTGAAGTGTTGTTTGCTGACCCCAAGATAAAAAAAAAATGCTTCAGTGCATTTATGAATTGGCTTCTTCTTTTCTTGTGAAACATGCACAACAATGTGATGATTGTACTTGATTCCAATTTTTCTAAAATTTGTTGCAGGGTTATGAAATGTATGGCAACGCCTGAGTTCTTCAGGACATCTTGAAAACAATACAAGCTTCTATGACTCTGTTGCTGTTGCAATTTTACAGTGTAGCATGTGAGTGGGGAGAGAGCAATATTGGCTTTACCTGTAAACTTCATTTAACAACATATAATAACATAATCAGCTTTCGCTTTTCTTAATGTGCAAATCTGTTAAATAAACATAATATGTTTTTCATTTTGCCTCTGCTGTTTGTGTTACACATATATACAAACTAATATATAATTATCTTTATATTTAAATATTTAAATAAAGTAAATGCATTTCATTAGTGGGCACCTTTCAAGGCTCTCAAGGTCACCTTAGAGAGCAAAACAATAAAATAGAAAAATATAACAATACAACAAAATTTAAAATATTAAAAGGCAGTCAAAAAGACAAAATAAAACAATCAGTGTGGGAGGGGTTATGGACTAAACTATAATCTGAAAATGTGGGTTTTAAGTTGGGCTTTGAAAGTGGGGAAGGAGTCTATGGAGCTTGTGTTAGGTGGGACAGAGTTCCAGAGGTGGTGGCCAGAGCAGCTGAAAGCTCTTGCGGCCCATTGAGGACAGGCGTGCAGGTGGAGTGGACAGGAGGTTGACTGTGAACTGTATAAAAAGAGAGAAACTGTCGACTTTGAAGAGGGTGTGGATTTGGTACAAGTAAGTAGAAATTCAGTTTTATCACTGTTTAATTTGAGCTCAGTGGTGGGTTTGGAGGAAAGGTAGAGCTGGGTGTCATCTGTGTAACAGTGAAATTGTATGTTGTATTTACGAAAATGAGACCAAGGAGGAGTAAGTATATAGTGATCAGAAGGGGACCCAGGACAGAGCCCTGGGTAACACCAGTATTAATAGGAGAGGGATGGGATCTGTGATTTTTAACTTGGACAAACTGAGTATGGCCAGAGATGTATGAAACCAGGTGAGTGTAGTGTTGGTGATACCGATTGAAGCTATACTATGTGGCCCTGTGATGGACTGGTGAAGGTCAAGGAGAGTGGACTGTGAAATTGTATCAAAGCTCAAGGAGGATGAGAATAGTGATAAGTCCAGAATCTGCAGCTAACAGCAGGTCATTTGTAATTTTAACCAGGGCCGTCTCAGTGCTATGGAAAAGGCGAAAACCAGACTGGAATCGTTCATACAAATTATTGCTAGTATTATGTATATAATTTGTATTATTGCTAGTAAGATGATTATGAACCTGGGTGGCAAGTGTTTTTCTAGGATTTTAGAGATAAATAGTAAATTGGAAAAAACACTATTATCATTTTTAATAGGAATCATATATGTCATATATGAGATATACCAAAGGAATCAAGAGGAGCAGAGAAGTTTACTTTACATTGTTTATTTAATCTGACCACACATTTGTAAAAATTGACATTAATATCACATTTGGTGATTTTCAACTGCTTTTGAATAATTATTAGCCAGAGTGACCAGGGGCCATCAACTTTGACAAAAAGGATATTAGAGCAGCTATGAAGCAGAAGACAAAGAGGAATCAGAACTTTACCAAGTTACATTGTGATGATTGCTAAACACTTCCCTTTCTCACTCATGTGACTGACAGGATAAGGACAAGGAGCACTATGAGAGCATGCAGAGACGAGAAGAAAAACTGAGCAGTGATGCTGCTGTCTCCATCACTTTTAAGAGAACAGGACCAGATAAATCGGTGTCAGCAGGAGCAGAAGACCAGCACTTGTGCTGCAGGCACTGTTGCAGTAGTCACCTTGACAACAGGAAACTTCTGTCTGAACGGCTTGTGTAAATGATGAACTTTGTGTGTTTGAGCAGAACACCTTGGAGGCACAGCCTTTCATGGTCACCTTTATACCCTCTGCAGTCACTGAGAGAATGAAGATAAGGTTAGTGAGTCAGCTTTAATACATCTATCACTAAACATTCCTCTGGTCAGGTTACAGATGTAGAACAGAGTTAGATCATTATTGCCACAGGTCTCTTACTTGTTCCTGAGAAGCAGTAGTCCTCAGCCCCCTCACAGTTTAGAGTTGTCTTGCACTCCGATCCGCTGCAGGTGTAGCACTTTTTACCGTTGGGATTGGTTTTGGTGGGCACTGTAATACAGAATGTATATTTTTCATTTTGCTTTGGGGGATAAAGGGCTGACTGCAACACACTCTACTTCAAATAACCTTCCATGCAATGAACAAGCTGAAATAAGAAATATTAAATTAACAGATGTACAAAGTTTAACTATTTTTGCCATTTATTTTTACATTGATTATAAATTGATGAATCTGAATTACAGGGTTTTACAGGATGTGACAGTGAGAAGCTGATTGGCCTTTAGGAAATAAAAACTGACTTGAACTTTGAGTGTCTCACTTTCTCTCAGGAGGACAAAACAAATCTTTCTCATCTTGGAAGCTAAGATCTGCCACTTTAACAATACCTGCTCCAAATGTATCATCCCTGGTTCTGATCCATGAATTAACATCGTCAGCCCACCTACTGCCATGACCCGCCCCTACTACCTGTTCTGTATCTTTCATTTTAAATTGTTTCCTGGGTTTGTCTGCTTTACTGTTGTATTTAGTGTTTTCATGTGTGACCTATGAGCATCACTGTGCAGTTTTATATGTAACCCAGGTGGTTCACTTTGTCTTGTTCTGTGTTGTTATCCTGCTCCCAGGCCATGCCCTGGATTGTGTTGTATCTTCTCTGCCACTGGATCATTGTTTTGCATTTTCACTCCTGGATGTTCACATTGTTTGGTCTGTGAACTCTGACTTGTTGGACTTGCTTCTGGTTGTTAAATGGGATTTTGGGTTTGCCCTAACATGTTTTTTCTTGCCCTTCCCTGCCCCTCCCGCTGTTCTGTCTGCATTTGGGACATTACCTGAGCTACATCCTGACACACCCAACACTGATTTCCAGGCAGTCATATGGAGAGAGTATTTCTCGACATATCTAAGTAAATACCAAACAGAACAAACTAGCACCTTAAAGCCATCAGACAATATAACAAAGTATGAGTATGTTACCAGGAGCAGGTTCGGTGTTGCAGAGATCAGTGCTGCAACACTTGTTGGTTATTACAGTTCTGATGTTTCCAAACTTGAGTGAGCCCTCACCACAGTCTTGAGCCAAAGCACAAGATTTTGCAGAGAGATCACTAACCGTTGAACTACCTGCAATAAAAAAAGCTCCTTTTTAAACTGTGCAAGTATGAAACAGTTTTCCAATATGCACGAGGCACCTAATGATACTGTACCTTGATATGAGGTGATTCGCATTGAACTGCACTGAGTATTTTGTGAGGCACAATCCTTTTGCACATTTGTGCAGGTTCCTGATACTCCAGGTTGACACTCATTACATTTCAGAGTGTAAACTGGTGAAAAACAAAAAATGTAAAAAAAAAAAACTGTTAAAAAATACTGTCAATAGTTGGACATCTCACTGTATGACATGTAGCAGCATTTGTAAAGGCCAAACTGGTCAAACTAAACAAATAAATAAATAATAGTTAACAGATCAAGACTTACCTTTAGGGAGAAGTACAATCCCAACAATCACGGTAAGGAGATGCATGTTTTGATGACTGGATACAACTGATCTGGATCTGGATCTGGATCTGGATCTGTTAAAGCTATATAGGTCCCTGAGAGGGAGCTGACGTCACTCTAAGACCACTCCTTCATTCTGCCTCTGACAATGTGACAACTTTAAAAAGCCTCTACAGGTACGTGATCTACATTGATCTGTTTTTTGTGTTTTCTACCTTTTATTAACACAATAACATCAGTTCTCTGATGTTCTAGGAAAAGTTCTGTAATGTGCTTGTTTTAAAAAAATGATAAGAATCATCCACCATAGCCGACCTCTCCATCCACCTCTAGCAAGACATCCAGCGTGACTCATTTTGGGGTGTGTAGGCTTCAGTCCATGCAAACCACACCCCCTACTCCTCCCTCTCTTCCCCACCTTGGGCGGGAACAAACAGGCAAGATATAGAGAATAGATAGAAAGGTAACAGTAAACAACAATAGCTGCAGTGATTTCTATGCAATATACAATATAAATAATAGCAATGCTCATACAATGTGAAACAAAGTCACTTGTGACAGCAAAGCATTACTACCGTCAGTGATAATGCAACAGAATATTGTTAATAATATTTATGTTAATGTATGCATGAATATATATATGTGTGTGTGTGTGAGCGAGTGTGTGCGAGTTTGTTATCAAAAGTTATACTCAGCAAGGAGGAGGCCCCCACAACGCCACCCCTGGCCCCAGCTGCATACAGGTGTAGAGCCTGGCAGCCAGTGGTCCACCTGCCCCCTAGGAGGATGAAAGCCCAAGGCCAGATACCCCCAAAGTGACCACGCACACACTCTGAAACCAAGGGGCAGGACTCCACAGAGAGAGCCTCCACAGCCGGAGATTCTGGATCAGAATTTGTGTAATGTGGCAATAAGGAAATTTCCAATTAACCCTGTGAATGTTTTCTCTGCCATGTCTACCCCTAATAAAGCCTGTTGGATCAGTATTATGTGAGGAGTAATCTTTTTGCTTTGCAGGTTATTAGTTTCCAGAAATATTATAGATAATGGATGGATGGATGGATGGATCCATTTAGTGGTGTTTCAATTTCT
>NW_022872925.1:0-61106 GCF_900324485.2 Mastacembelus armatus | reverse complement strand
AACAACGCGATCACACATATATAGGCCTATAGAGTTTGTTTCTGTGGTGATGTGATAAAGGAAACTTGGTGCTACGCGCTGGAAATAACGCATTTCGGTTTTCTGACAGTGTGGAAACCCCCTGTGGAAATTTAGAAAGTTACAAACAGGCCTGCGGAGGTATTTTCGGTAGAGAAGTTACACTCGACTGAGTTAAAACACACATTAAAGGTCACGTGAAACAAAAAATGAGCAGGTAGAAATAGTTCTGTTAGTTTACCAACGTAAACAAGTAAACACGAAAGTGGATTATAAAACGAAGGCGCACAGTTAAAATGAGAACACACAATAAAACTGAGCCAATTCAAAGAAAACCAATACTGATTAATCAATAATTAGATAAACAATAACTGTGTGGTCACACTCAACCTACATCAACCTAAAAACCAAAACACACACAGAGAAGGAAAAGACTCAGGCTGGTTAAAACGGAAAACCAAAACAAAGTAGTACTCACGATTTAAACGCGTCCAAACTGTGGATGTGTCCGCTCCTCGGCTCTTATCGCGGCTACGTGCCTCAGCGCTGATGTGTCGAGTTATTATGGTCGGCACATGTTGCTTCCTTGTTCTCTCCTGCTGTCGGTGCTGCTGCAACACAGACGCAACGTTACCGTCAGTGTGACTCACTTCCTTTACGCAGCGTGCTGAGCAAGAGCCGACTGGCTCCGCCCGGCCCAAATATGGGCAGCCCAGGTAAACAGCTGAGCGGGGGATTTCTCTCTGTGTCTATTGTTCCGGCCTACAAGCTCAAACGTACCGTGTCCTGACCTCATCCGATGCGACATCATCTCATTGGAGTTCTTTAATCAGCTCTCTGGGTGAAAGCCTCGTTGTTCTCCATATTCTGTTTCCTCCCAACGAGGCCGACTCTGCCACGACGGTGCAACTCATGGTTTAGCCATTTTTATTAGTGTAAGTGAATAAGAACATGTTTGGGTTGCCAGGTTGTAAAAGACAGTGTGTTGAAACAACTACTCAGATCCGTAAAGTATCAAAAAATAAATAAATAGCAGCGTGACCGTGTAAAACATTTGGTCCTGCGTTAAAAGTCTTACTTCAGTTAAACTTTAAATCTTTTCAACTATAGAAGAAATGGCAGAGCGAGTTTACCTGTATAGAACAAATCATACACAGAGTAACTTAAAGCCTTGAACAGAAATAAAAGAAGTTAAAAGTACAAAGGCGAAAATGAAAATAAGAAACTGCAAATATTATTAATTATAAAATGAAATTAAAGGATCGTGAGGGCAGATAAAACACTTTGTCATTAAATGACATTAAGACTTTTTTTTTTATCTCAAAGGAACAAATAACCTGATAAAGAACAGTAATGTTTCACACTAATCAGTGTGTGTTTGTTCTTGTTTCCAGTTTATCAGTATTGTATTTGTGTGTGTGTGTGTGACTCACAGGCAGGTCTCTGTGATAATCCAGTGTAATGCTGCATCACAAAACTTATCACCCAGTTAGCCTGGGGGGCCAACTGACCACCTGGATCCATCTCAGATAAGGACGGTGTTGGGGAAGACAAAGTGAACTGGTCTCTTCCAGCTTCTGATGGGCTAAACACACCTGATCCAGGTAAGCAGCAGTGGGTAGGGCAGGGATAAACAGGACAGAAGTATTTCTCATTGTGTTCTCATTATGTTTCTGCTTCATCAGCAGAGACAAGGTACAAGCAGAATCTGTTATTTTCTATGATTTTTGTTTTGGATGTTCTGCACATTTTTTTTTTCTAGATTATTCATCAGAACTACAGAGCTGCCTAAAAAGACATAGCACATAACTCTACTAGTAAAAAGACATAGCACATAACTCTACTAGTAAAAAGACATAGCACATAACTCTACTAGTAAAAAGACATAGAACATAACTCTACTAGTAAAAAGACATAGAACATAACTCTACTAGTAAAAAGACATAGAACATAACTCTACTAGTAAAAAGACATAGAACATAACTCTACTAGTAAGAAGACATAGCACATAACTCTACTAGTAAAAAGACATAGCACATAACTCTACTAGTAAGAAGACATAGAACATAACTCTACTAGTAAAAAGACATAGCACATAACTCTACTAGTAAGAAGACATAGCACATAACTCTACTAGTAAAAAGACATAGCACATAACTCTACTAGTAAAAAGACATAGAACATAACTCTAGTAGTAAAAGACATTGAACATAACTCTACTAGTAAAAAGACATAGCACATAACTCTACTAGTAAAAAGACATAGAACATAACTCTACTAGTAAAAAGACATAGAACATAACTCTACTAGTAAAAAGACATAGAACATAACTCTACTAGTAAAAAGACAGAACATAACTCTACTAGTAAAAAGACATAGAACATAACTCTACTAGTAAAAAGACATAGAGCATAACTCTACTAGTAAGAAGACATAGAACATAACTCTACTAGTAAGAAGACAGAACATAACTCTACTAGTAAGAAGACATAGCACATAACTCTACTAGTAAAAAGACATAGCACATAACTCTACTAGTAAAAAGACATAGAACATAACTCTACTAGTAAAAAGACATAGAACATAACTCTACTAGTAAAAAGACATAGCACATAACTCTACTAGTAAAAAGACATAGCACATAACTCTACTAGTAAAAAGACATAGAACATAACTCTACTAGTAAAAAGACATAGAACATAACTCTACTAGTAAGAAGACATAGAACATAACTCTACTAGTAAGAAGACATAGAACATAACTCTACTAGTAAGAAGACATAGAACATAACTCTACTAGTAAAAAGACATAGCACATAACTCTACTAGTAAGAAGACATAGCACATAACTCTACTAGTAAAAAGACATAGCACATAACTCTACTAGTAAAAAGACATAGCACATAACTCTACTAGTAAAAAGACATAGCACATAACTCTACTAGTAAAAAGACATAGCACATAACTCTACTAGTAAAAAGACATAGCACATAACTCTACTAGTAAAAAGACATAGAACATAACTCTACTAATAAAAAGACATAGCACATAACTCTACTAGTAAAAAGACATAGCACATAACTCTACTAGTAAAAAGACATAGAACATAACTCTACTAGTAAAAAGACATAGAACATAACTCTACTAATAAAAAGACATAGCACATAACTCTACTAGTAAAAGACATAGAACATAACTCTACTAGTAAAAAGACATAGAACATAACTCTACTAATAAAATACATAGAACATAACTCTACTAGTAAAAAGACATAGCACATAACTCTACTAGTAAAAAGACATAGCACATAACTCTACTAGTAAGAAGACATAGCACATAACTCTACTAGTAAAAAGACATAGAACATAACTCTACTAGTAAAAAGACATAGAACATAACTCTACTAGTAAGAAGACAGAACATAACTCTACTAGTAAAAAGACAGAACATAACTCTACTAGTAAAAAGACAGAACATAACTCTACTAGTAAAAAGACATAGCACATAACTCTACTAGTAAAAAGACATAGAACATAACTCTACTAGTAAAAAGACATAGAGCATAACTCTACTAGTAAGAAGACATAGAACATAACTCTACTAGTAAAAAGACATAGCACATAACTCTACTAGTAAGAAGACATAGCACATAACTCTACTAGTAAAAAGACATAGCACATAACTCTACTAGTAAAAAGACATAGAACATAACTCTACTAGTAAAAAGACATAGCACATAACTCTACTAGTAAAAAGACATAGCACATAACTCTACTAGTAAGAAGACATGGAACATAACTCTACTAGTAAAAAGACATAGCACATAACTCTACTAGTAAAAAGACATAGAACATAACTCTACTAGTAAAAAGACATAGCACATAACTCTACTAGTAAAAAATAGAGTATATCACCTGTGATTTTTATACTATTGTTGTTACTATTGTGAGTATTGGTCCGTGCTGAGATGGAGCTAATCTGTGCATTTGTTTTCTGTACAAATATGTTTGTATATTTCTATAAATTTGATCTAATCAGTAACTGTAGCTCTCAGATACATGTAGTGCAGTAAACATAGTGGAGTAAAGACAACAAATCAAAGTTAAAGTACAAGCAGCATTCAAACATTTTACTTAATTACAGTACTTGGTAATGTTTTACCCTTTGTATGTGAGCGCAGTATCTGCACTGAAATCTAAATCTGTAAAAGGTTCGACTGGGCTCCTAATGTGTTAAGTGTGGTTTTGGATCAATGCAGGTCTTGGTTTCCCAAGGGATTAACAGTATTTAACCTGTGCTTTTATCTGAACGTATTTTCAAGATGTGTCCATATGCAGTAGCTCCATGTTACACCTCCAGTGCGCTTTTGACCGCAGAGCTCCAGCTGTAACAAGCTGTGAGTCAGTACACCTCAGATCAATAAGCATCCATAAATCCAAGCAGCTCACAGCAACACAGACTGAAAAGACTGCAGCTTGAAATCACACACTACAGGCAAGTGTGTGTGTGTGTGTGTGTGTGTGTGTGTGTGTTGTGTGGAGCAGGTCTGAACAAGGCATCAGGTGTTATGTGTCAAGTATTTCATGTGTCTATGTAAAAATCTCAATTTGCATAGAGATTATGTCATAACATTATATGAAGAGACCAATGTTTGACTAAAAGGAAATAACTGCTTTTGAAAGTCTATTTTCTAAATTATATTCATCACTGTGTCACATTTCACCTGGAGCAGACAGACTGTTTTCTTCCTGTGACCACTAGAGAGCGGACTGTTTCTCTGTCAGACTGGTATCCAGGTTAAAACTATCACTGTATGTTTCTAAAAATCCACCACCGTTGTATAATCTGTTGCTTTTCTCTGTCCGTTATTGCTCCGAAGTTATTCTCCTTCCATAAAATGATCATATCGTACCTCAACTTATTCTGCTCTTTTCAGGTATTATATAATTCCTTAGGGCCTTGGCGACCACCATCCTTTGTTCAGCGTCAAATAGCCACATGGGCTTACATTTAGTTTACAGGCTAATATGACGATCACATAAAGGGAAATAAAGACACTGATGATTAACAAACAGGCCATTTTGTCATAAAAGAACATACGTGTGTCTTTGCTCGTGTTCTCCTTGTTCTTTATGTACAGCTGCATGCATCCTTCATTTCTTTCATTCATTACTCTTTAATCACTTGTTGTCCCTTTAGATGTTCGTTCTTTCTGTCTCCTATTGATCCGAGTGCTGTGTGCTGGTGTCGGCTGAGGTAGAGGCTGAAGACAGTGTTTCAGATCTCGATGGAAACTTTCTTCACTCCTGCCTGAGACGCTAAACTCCAGGGTAAATTACTGCAGCCAGTGTGTAAGAACAAGACATTTATAGACAGACAGAGAGAAGTAGGAAGTGTGAAAGAGTGAGTGTGTTTTGTATTGATTAGTATTGTTTGATGATGATGGAAATTAAATTGCGTTATCCATCTTTGTTTCCCTTCTGTCTCTTTTTTTTTCCTCACTCTTTAGCTTTTGTTGACCTCCTTCCCCGCTCCACCTCTCTGAGCTGAACCTCTTTAGGCAATTTCAGTTTTTAATGTTAAGACTGGTTCAACTCTAGTGCCTTTTCTACAAGCAATTAATTTCCTCACAGGTCTCTTCTGCTCCTAATCATGCTCTTACTTGTCAAATCTCACATCTTCTGCACAGCTGTCTCTGTCTGAAAACTATCAACATTCCCCATCAGCGTGTCATTTGTGCTCCTCAGATACTGGTGTTGATATTGCCGTGATAATGGGGCCACACACACACACACACACATTTCATGTACACATTTCCTCAGAAGTGTCATGATTTTGTAGATAGATATTGGAAATGAAACCACTTGACCTCGAAATGTGATCATTGTTTTTCAGGAATAGACTCTGTGAACGCGTCTGGCGGTATCAATGAAGCCCACACGCATACACCACATGCAGCCTGCTTCGCCTTTAAAAACATATTGATTTCTCTCTTTTGCAGGGAGCTTAATGCGATCGATCAGCCTGGCCCTTTCAAGATCAGCGCCAGTATAAGCATCTCTTCCCTAACGCACATGCAGCCTCTTTCCCCTCAGGTAATGATTGTCCTTGAGCTGGGGAATAGTTCGTCTGCATGAAGAAAGAGAAGTGTTTTTCTCGTGGCATCCAGTCCTGCTCCGGTCCCCAGTAATGTGGTTAAGCATCGAATGTATATTTGCCTCTTTCACAAAAGGTATGAGCAAATGCAGCACACACTTCCTTTGACCTTTATTATCCACCCATCCTTCCCTCCATCCTGCGCCTCCTCTCCACCTCTCATTGGGTCGATACCTATTGTATTTGTAATGCATTAGACCAGTGCCCTCTTGGTAGATTGAAAAAGTTGGCTTTCCTCTATTTTGGCACCTTGTGAGCCAATCACAGCACCAAGACAGAAGCTGTCTTACCTTTTTTAGCCATATTGAGTTTAGTCTTATCACATTCATCTGTCTGGTTTGCTCTTAAAAAGCAGAAATTAAGACATATTGTAATCCTCAAGTAAAGATGGTGGATCAAGATATGATATTAGGAGAGATCCCCCAGTCCCAGCTGCCATAAATGGTCTGCATGTTGATAGAGACGCACAGCAACAGCTCTTAATCTGCTGTGTGACTGGTTGGAAGCTCCAACATTCCTACTTCACACAATTATGTTTGAGATTGAATGTTCACTCTCGATCTAAAAAAAGAGTATCTGAAATGCCAATCAGCTTTTATGCAAACATAAAAAAGGAAGTGCTTAAATCTGCAGGTATCCATGTTTTGGCCACATGGGGGCAGTGGAACAAGCTGACATATTGCAAACCTGTTAGCAAAACAGCTTGTGGGCTAATCATTTGCAGTTTTTCTGATAAATGTAAATTTAGTATCTTCTATACCACTCCAGATGGAAATATCTGCCCCTGTACACTCACCAGCTAGTTGCTAACATTGTCTGTCTACTGCTGCAGTGGGTTATTAGAGCATTATCTAAAAAAAAACAACTTGCAGTGAGATTGAAACAGAAAACGAAAAGACGCTATAGAGCTCCTTACTTAGGGAGGGACTGCAGAGTCAGATGATCTTTGGTGCCTGCCACATAAAAGATGTCAAGCATATTGATTATAGCTGCCTGAATTAAATTTTAACATCTTAAGCTCCATGAAAGTCAGATTGTTTGGCAATAATGGGTCACAAGCCAGAAATGTGGGTGAGCCCTATTATGTGGGTGAGCCCTATTATGTGGGTGAGCCCTATTACTTCACAAAAATTGGCTTATTACTCTTCACTTTGCATAGTCACAGTATTTTGGTGCCCAGCCTTTCTCAGCCTTTCTTTGTTTCCTGTTGGGGTTGAAGTTCATGTGATGTTGACGTTTTCCCTTCTCTCATGTTTTCTCTGTAGATAAGGCAACCGCTTATATCTTGATGATCCAGGTCTTAGACTGGATTAAATCAGATTAAATATGGTTGGTGACTTTTAATTGTCTATATTTCAGCCCGTCTCCCTGGTTCACATGGTTGCAGTCTTAATAGAAGATGATCTATATAAAGCTATATATATATAATAGCACCAAAATAAACAATACAGTACAGAAAAGAATAAACAGTATAAATGATGGGTAAACCAGTAGAATCAGTATTGAATCTTAAATAAACATTCATTTAACAAGTGATTTCCTGCTTGAACCAAACTTCTTCTTGTAAATCACATTTCTTGCTGTTTGAATATAATGTCAAACAAACACCGGCTTGAGTTTCAATCCCAGCTCACTGCTGTAAATGTGAAACTCCTGGACTGCTGAGTGAGGAGTGAGGTGGTGAACTCTGGGATTTACCGGCGCTATCTTATGTATGTTATCACTTTGTATAATCTGGCAGTGCTTTGTTTTTCCACGTCCTTAAATTACCAATGCTTTCCCACAATTTTATAGTACTATGTTTAGGAAAAGTGGGATTTTCCTGGAAAAGGAAGCCCCATTTAAACCCTGGTCAACATTCATTCACTGTTCATTAGTTGACACAGTGTAAAGATGTTGAATTGTTGGCTTTTCTGCTATAAATTTCACATTAGAACACAGTCCAGGTTATGCTAGCCTCAACGCCGTCTCTATTCTCAATTACATATTTCTGTCCATGGAACTTGGAAATGATTTGAGCATTACAGACCAGTATTACCTAGAACTTTATGAAGACACAGACTTAAGACCTGCTGAGTTTATTCTACAATGTCAAACAATTCAACATCTAAAATCCGTCCTGTGAGAGGCGTTGGGTAGCTCAGCTTCCCATTTGCCACCACCGACCTAAGACTGAGTCCTGCCAGCGCACCTGACCGCCCTCTGTCTCTCTCTCTGCTGTCTCAACAATTAAATCAGTCAAGGTGAGTGGACTACCCACTCTCTTTCACTTTAGGGGAAAAAAAGTCCAAATAGTTAAAAGCATAAGCCGGTGTAATAGTCCACTTTATGACCCACAATACAAACCATTTGTCTTTTTATGAAACATCTCACCTGTATGTCAGCAGTTGCCATGGAGATTTTGTGCAGATATGCAAGGCTCTGCTTAATGGGCTGACCTTAACCTTGCTCTTTCTCGGCTCTACTCTTTCCTGATGTTACACAAACATGGGCGTACTTTATATGGTAAATCAATATTTCAACAGTAGTCTCTTCCTTTATCTTTCCTTCAAACACATTAGCATTCCTTTGATATCGATTCAGCCCCCGATAATAATAAGAAAACTTTTCCTACAATTAAAATGTTGCTTTCATACTTGTATATCTGTCGTACGTCTTATATCTGGCTTGAAGTGCTTTTTTCATAACCTTGAACCACCATTTACAAACCTTTCCCTTCCCCCATCTGCATTTCTCTCTCTGCCCCCCTTTTGACCCTCAGTCCTGCTCTCTCTCTCTCTCTCTCTCTCTCTCTCTCTCCTGCAAGCTGTGTCTCTTTCCTGTGTGCTGGGGGGCCAGCGGAGGGGAAATACACCAAGAAAGAAAAGCACTCTCTGAGTTCAAGTGCACAGGCTTAAAGGCACAGCTGGCTTCGACAACGGGGGAATATGACAAAGGGGGGACCAGTTGTGGAATGGCTGACGAATGACCCACTGACAAGGCGGTTGTGTAGACATGGACGCAGCGATCAGTCAGACAGGGATCATTTCACAAAAAAACAAAAAAAAAAGCGGGGAAATGAAAAAGATGTGAACAGGAAAACAGTGAAAAATATGTCTCCTCCCCTTTTCCTCTCTCCACATATACTCCTCCTATTCCCTCCCACCTTCCTTTCTTTCCGCCTCTGTCCCTCCCTCTCTCCTCTCCTTCATTTCTACCCTGCATGCACACTCACACACACTCACTCACACACACACACACTCACACACACACACACACACACACACACGATGACTGATGACTTCTCCCTCCTTCTCTTGCATTCTCCGTTTTCTCTGCTCTCCCTGCACCACTAAGACTTTTGTGTGTTTGTCCTCTCGGTTATAGCGTATGGTGGAACCCGTTCTGCACAGCTCTAGCACATGCTATCCCAGCCACAAACTGAGCAGCAGCAGCTCTACCTGCCTCTCACTTTACTGCCTGTGACTTCAGCTGCCTCCCTTCCTGTACTTTTCCTCACGGCGTTGCTGTCCTTTGTCCGTAAGGCATGTTTCCCCTTCAAAGTCCTGAGCATTGGAGGGGTGAAGAAAGAGAAATGGTGTCTGAGGAGCAGATGAGACAACGGCGGATAAAAAGCGGTGAAAAGCTTGGAGTAAAACAGAGATGCGAGGCTGCAAGTCAAGAGGGAAAGCGCTAACTTGAGAGAGGAAGAGGGGACAGAAAGGAGGAATCAAGTTGAAAACGGGAAAGAAATGCGGGAAAAGGTAAAAAAAAAAAAAAAAAAAAAAAAGTCAGACCTGAAATTTTTTCATGTTATTTCTCTTTTTGGACTGTTAGTTAGAAACAAAACTAATCGTGTACAAACATCATTTTTGTCTTTCACTGTTTTTGCTGTCTGTCTTGTCCTGATTTCTCTTCTCAGCTCTGGTTTGGTTTCTCTTGGTTTGTATACCTAAAGTCAACATTTTCTTCACGCTTCTGTCATATTCCATATGCATATTTGCTGAAGGAGCTCTTGCCTGAAATCAAGTGTGGTGTTAGTAAGAGGCTGAGGCTGGTTTTGGGGCCCAGTTCTGAGGATGAAGGGGAAGGAAGAACAGGGTCGGGGCATTTACTTTTGTGCCGTTATTGTGTTGGTCACTCTTTTTGTCAGTCTTCATCTTCATATGCAGGATTCAGTATTCTGAGATTGGGTTTGGCCTAATTGGTGTTAACCTTCAGCTGATATGAGGATGACTCAAACTATTTGAATTATTTGTCCGTCATCCTACCTGCTGTGGAACTGACCGATTCCACCCGGGCCTTATCTGTAACACCTAACTCAGTTAGTCACTGCCCAGTTTGTTCTCAGCCCTGCCTCCATTCTTTAATATCCACAAGTTAGTGTTGTTCTATTCATGCTCTTCGGTCTGTCCATCTCCACAGAGATTTGATATGAGCTCTCGGTCCCCGTACCCCTGAATGCAAGTGCAAACAAACTCAAACATACCCCAGTTGTCCACAGGCCGGGGTGCACCATATGGCAGAAGGCAGAGATAAGATTTTTCTGATCGGTGGATCAGAGGTTGGTCGTGGGGATCAAGGTAGTCATGGTAATGTTGTTTTGGGAACATAGTCTAGGACAGCTGAGTTTGATGATCGGAGGCTGGTTTGCACCAACAGACAGACCACTACCACAATTAAACACAGATATTAGTTCTTGTGATGGAGGACTCGGTAAGATGATCAAACTAAGCTCATAACAGAAACAAAGTTAGCTGAAAATGTAATTTTAGACGTTATGATAGTATCTGTGGTCAATATCAGACAATACCCAGTGGCTAGGTTGAAATATGTACTTCGGCAGTGAAGTTCCTCAGGAGCACCATAAACCCTATATTGAGTTTAGCTTTCAACTCTCCACAGTGAGAAACTATACAGCAGTGGATAAATGTGGAAACAAACCTCAAGACCAAGGTGCAGAGAAGGTGCTAATGGTTAGCCTTGTGCAAAGGATCAAAACAGTCAATGCACCAGTTCTGGACTAGATCATCGTTACACAATCTGCCAAATATGTTTTCATATCGCAGAATATGGTGAAAACTGCCATAATCACAACATACGATAATCACAATAGTCAATTTAGATATAGTTGATTTATAAAACTAAGAACCAAACAGACACCTTGCACAAGAGATTTCTCTGCATTTTCTGACAGTAAAGAAATCGCTCAAAACTAATCATTTCAGCCCTTCTAGCCTAAGAAATGTGGAGCAAATCACAGAAATGGTTTGGATAACTATGCCACACGCTGACCTTGATGTCTGAGCGTGGTGTGTTGGGGGAATAATGCTCAGCGCTGGAAGCTTGTCGTGGCACTTCAGTGTAGCTGCTACATTTCTGTATTCACCACATTCACCCAATACAGCTGCATGAGAGCTGTCTGCCTTATACACCTGACTGTTTGTTGTCTCTAATATCAAACCACTTGCTTTTCACTTCCTGCCTTGTTTGTTTGCCTAAACATTCACGTCAACAGTCTTCATGTCCTCCCGTTTATATTATAATCTTGAATCAATCTTCCCATTTATATTATTTACGAATAAATATTTGGACAAACTCTTATATTAAATTCTTCGGATTTGCATTGTAAATAAAATGCGAAACATTTTTCTAACACATCTGTGGTTTCTGCACATTTTGCAGAGAATATGAAGCGTTTAATGAATATAGCTCATTGATTGCTGCAGTGGCATAAAGACGGCCATTATCATATCATAACACTTAAGTCGTAAGAGCATCTGAAGCATACGAGTACATCTACTTCTCCGTAACAATGCTGAGTAGTTTGACAGATTGAATTAGCCCACATTCATGGTACTGACAATGAATGTATCAGTTATTTAAAACCTCTTCATCTTGAGGCCGTCGCTTACTGATCCCAGCACATCTAAACGTTAGAGCGCAGAGGAAGACGTTAATGTGTTTCTCCTTATAAAACATAACTCGACCTTGGCTATCAATTATACAGTTCTGGTGTAAAAGACATGAGAAAGGGCCACACGCAGCAGGCAGCGTGGTCCGACGTGGAAAGAAAGCACCGCATCATGTGACCAGCGCTCTCTCACAGTCTAAGTGAGAGCTATTCCCCCCAGAGTCACTGATCCAGTTGCATCAGTGTTTGTCTGCCTTCACCAGGACATGGGGCTCAGATGGGTCTGGAGCTGTGAAAGACCCATCTGGATACCCCCAGGGCTTTCCTACTTCATAAGCTCAACGCTGATGTTTCTTCAGAGCACGAAGTTTTACCAGTTTGAGTCTTTAACTGGTATGAAACATGAAGTATGAGTTGGCCTGTGACTTGAAGACTCACAGAGTAAATAAACAGGGCTGTTGCTGAACTTCAAATGGCTATTGAAAGAAATCTTGCACGGACTTTTATGCTTAAATAGTTCTGGTATTAGACCTCTCTCTTCTGTCTCTACTTTTAAATTATTTACCTCAGATGACAGCTGCAGTTGTTAAGGTGTTTAAGTATGTATCTCTATCTCAGTAGTCTGAATCCCAAAGTGGGGCTGCAAAAGAGAGCAAACATGCATTTCATTGTTTGCATTATTAAAATTCTGATCTGCGTGGGTCTGAGCCTCTCCCACATGAGCAAGTTTAAGGAGCAAATATCAGCAACGAGGGAACTCTTCGTTCATATTAAGTCACGTTAACATTTCTTTGAATACTGTTTATTCTCTGGTGTCCTGAAGCATCAAGAAATCGCAGGCCCTGTAGTTTACGTGTCATCCTGACATTATATGAGGTTATATGATTTTAAGGTGTCTGAAGTACAACTAGTTGATATTTCATTTTAGCACAGAGTAGCTTTGCCGTGCTGGGTCCATTGTGTTTTTGTGTTTTTCTTCTCTCCCCATACCGCGTCACAATCTCTCCCAGTTACCGACTTGATATTAATGAATAGTTTCCGGGTGGAGGGGCCAGGTGGCTGCGTTGTGCATTCAGATGGAGGCAGCGGCGGGGAGGTGGGGGTTAATATTTGCAGGCTGTAGGAATGTGTTTGGAGTCAGCAGTGAGAATTCCTCAGTTCTACATTAGTAGGTCACAGTGCTGCCTCTTACTGTCTCAATTCCCCTTTTCCCCTCTTCCCCCACGTCTGTTCTCTTGTCTCCCTCCACCACCAGGTCTCACATTTGATCTTTATCGCCATGTTCCTAACCCTGATTCGGTCTTGATGCATGTTTCTTTCTTCTATGTTTTTGAGTCTCCTCCTTCCTCTCAGGTGTCTCACAGACATCTTCAGAGTCTTAGGAGTTTTGGGTTGACGGAAAAGTGAGAGCTTGTGAAACCATGTGTGAGACAGTGATAATTCTAGCACAGCTCTCTCTCTGTCTCTCTCTCTCTGTCTCTCTCTCTCTCTCTCTCTCTCTCTCTCGCTCCCCCTCTCTCTCCTGCTGGCCTCGTGCCCTCTTCAGTACATCACTCATTTATGATTTATGGAGCAGGTTCCTGAGGAATGGTGCATTGTTTTTTTTTTTCATACCTTGTCAGTTTGATCACCTGTGGACCCGAATGTTGTCACCATCTGCCTAGAAAAACTGTCGTCATAGATATCATAGATCAGCTATACTTAGATTTCTTACTAGTTGAAATCAGGACGAGAGTCACACGGACAGAAAATCAGTTTCCTTGATAGCTGACAGAAAATAGTGAGTTTAGTTTTGTGTGCATACTATAAGTCAAGGCTTAGCACTAACATTTTGTGAAATGCACTAATGTGTTTTTTTCCGAAAGGGTGTTAAAGTTGGTATGTGATAAATTGATGTTGATATTGAAACCTGTTAGCTTAGCATAAAGACAACAAACGGGAAAAACCTGGTTCAGTGCAAACATGACAGCTGCCTTGAATCACTGCTAAATCTCACTTCATTACACACAGTGTCCTCACTGCTTAATCCATCAAATAAACTGTCAAGTGTAAACATGTCAGTGGGTGTAGGTAAACTAATCTTTGGCTAACCAGTCGCTAGTAGTAGCTTCATGTTTATTAAAGGGAAATCTATGGAAATGAGTGTTTACAGATCTGCTTATCCAAGTGAATATCACAAAATATCAAACCAGCACTTTAACCAATTACTCAACAATCGACTGTTTAACTTTTTATCAGGCAAATATGACAAATATTAACTTTTTTAGCTGCACAGTTTTTGAGATTTTCCCTAATGATGCTTTGTGAAGAAATTATTTTTCAGCTTTCTTTTTTTGAGCATTTTATAGCTCAATGAATGATCGGCCACTTCTTTTAAAAATAACCGTTATTTGTACCTCTAAAGATGTATATAAGTTTAAACACCAAGTGGTTTGAAGTGTCACTACGTCTCCTGCTGCAGCATATTGATGGCATTCACAAGGCTGTCCATTATACTTTGCATTGATACACATGGTCTGCAGTGGCATCAGAGGTGTCAGCCGCCCACGTCATAACGACACGACACCCTCGAGTGTGCCAGCTCTGTGGTGCCAGACAGAGAGGAGAGAGGTGGGTATGGTGTGAAGAAAGAGGGGGGAAGGAGAACTGAAAGCATACAGAAACAGGGAGGTAGAGACAAGCGGGGGAAAACAGCTAGAGATAAAATGTGTGAGGGAGGAAGAAAGGCTTTGATGCTGTTTGATGCTGGAGCAGTGGCAAGATAAGAAAGTTGAACGCTGGGAGGAGAAGAAATCATTTGTGTTTATTGTCTGACCCTTCAGTGATTCATTGGAAAACGAACCTCAGCTGCTCCTAAGCCAATAAAAATTAGTCAGTATGACAGTGAAGTGGTGGTTCATATAGTAACCACTACACATCAGTATATAAAATATCATGCCAGAAAGAAATCGGAAGTAAAAGCCTGCCATTACTGCCTGCTGCCCCTCAGGGTCACATATGTAGGATGAAAGGAAGGGTTGCAGTTGGCAGCTTTTACAGAGAGATGGAAAGGTCAGGAAGTGGCCCCAGCACAAACACCAGGCGCATTGTCCAAGTTCAAGGTAACTGTGAACGGGGTTTTTCTCTGACAAGTCCTCTGATAAGTCCTCTGATGATTTCCTGTTTTTAAAACGGTCATAATTAGCTGACAACATTGCCTTTGGCCTTTGTGTCTCGCTGTTATAATTGTAAACTAATTATGTCAGTGTCATTTATCTAATTGGTCGGCAGATTTTCTGCATAGATTGTGCAGAGCAGTGCTGCCTGCTTGGCTTTGAAGAATTAGCTGCAAAGCGTCATCTTATAAAATGTCGTGTGTGTGTATGTGCCCACACGTGGCCTGTGCTCAGGTGTGTCGGCTCGGTCCTTTTAGGCACTGAACAAGGTCACAGCCAAGGGGTCAGATGTCAGGGCAGCGTGTCCCCTCCTCCTACCAGCCTCCCTCCCTTCCTCCCCCTCTGTTGTGTCTGTCCGGCCGTCAGCCCCTCATTAACTTCTCAGGGGGATTTCCTGTTCGCCTCCTTCACTTCCCCGTTCCTGTTCCAAAAGGAACGCCATATTAGCTCTTTTTTACAAAATATGAATAATTAAAGGCCTAAATTGCACTGAATATGCAAAGTAACTGCCTGAAAGTTGTAACTACATGCTAGCAATGAAAAAGGTAGTCGGAGCACAGCAAAACCGGCTACAGTGCCAAACCGTTGGGAAGAGGACGTCTGTAATTGATGACTTTGTGCTCTCAATAAATACTGTACAACACACACACATACACATATACGCACAAGCACAGGGACATAATTCAGACTCTGACTCACTCCCTTTAACAGAAAGTCAATAACAATACAGGAATGATTAATCAGTCCCTCCGTGGTCCCTCCCTCTCTACTCACCACCTTCCACTCTCTCGTCTCAACCCCACTCACCCTCTCTCAGCTCAGTATTGATCTGAATGCATTTGCTTCCCATTTATCCGTTAGTCTCCCTCCCCCATCACGTATACACCGCCACTGCATCGAGTGGTCACAAAGAACCTTTCACACAGGAGTATCTTCGGTGCACGTGAACGACACACACACTCACAGACACAGGCATGTGCGGCCAAAGCAAACACACATCCCAGCGGTGTGCACGGCGACCGATACTCTGATAGGTACTACACTTAACTGTATTGCACTGAGGGATTTGGTTTGATTATTCTGGAGTGCAAATTAGAGAGGTCCTTTTCATAGCGCAGGTGCCTTATGTGTGTGTGCTTGAGTTTGTGTGTTGCACACACACATTAGCCTAAACACAAAGCGGCATTCTTACAGGTTTAACTGACAGCTCATTGCCCCCCCCCCCCCTTGCTTTCCCCATTGCCATTCTGGTTGGTGGTACACAGGTTGCCATGACACCAGACTGTTTTGTCTGCCCTTTGACCTCTTTTAGGGGTTCCGTGGTCAATCAGGCATTACATGTGAGGGGCAAATAGAAGGGAGTAGAAAGAGTGGGGGGTGTATTTCCCGTGTAAAAATGAGGTCCGAAAGGTCCGCCTATACATCCACTTTGTATGGAGCAGGAGGCAGGGAGCCTCCGAGAGGCTCACAGTGAAACAAAGACACATGTGCACGTACAGGCATGGCAGTGCTCTGCAAGGGTAAATGAACTAGGCTGGAGCTCCCAGGGGGTGGGGAGTTATTATGTTCATTGTGCAGTCGGCCAGCTAAAGCTGTTTGGCTGCTTCTTTTGAAGTTATATTTATCAAACTGGAGCAGGAGGCTTAGCGCTCCGAGCTGGTGTATCGCTTTGTCCACAAAAAAGAATGCATGTGTGCACTGAGATGGCTTTTAGATACCAGGACTCAAACACCCTTAAATGTTTATCTAAACAATCCCAAACAGAAAATTAAGCATGAAAAAGAAATTATATTAGAGTGTTTATCATCAGTACTGTCCTGCCCCGATACCTTCAAGTGGTGAAACACTGACATGAGAGTGTATAATTATCCTCTGTGATTTCCTCATAGCAAACAGAAAGCTAATCATATTGACATAAACATCCAAGCGTTTATTAACGGCAGCACCTGAGAAGCAAAGTAAAGCACTGGAGCATTTACAGTAACTTTTTAAATTAGGAAAATTAAAAGTTGGATTTGAAAATTGAATAGATTTTTGCAGTGTTAAAAAAATGTAAACATTGATTCATCTCCCATTTTATTTCATGTGATGGTAACTGGCTGTGGCCATTCAAAGACTGACATAAAGAACCAAATATGTTGTTATTTTTTTCCAGTTTAATTTATTAGTTTGAACATGACTCCAGTGTCGTGTCTGGGAGCTGTTCTCCTGAGTAGCTCGTGGCTTTTCAACGGTCTTAGCCAGTGACGCCTCCACTGTTGCATGGACTGAACCTGTGACCTCTTGGTTAAACAGCCTTTATATTCAGCTTGTCTCCCTCTAACTAACGTGTGTGTGTGTGTGTGTGTGTGTGTGTGTGTGTGTGTGTGTGTGTGTGTGTGTGTGTGTGTGTGTGTGCGCGCTCTATGTTTCAGCCGGTCTCTCCTTCCCGTTTGAGGTACACACCTGGGATACTGTGAGTAATCTCAATAAATCAAAGAAAAAATATTTTTCTGTTATACATTTTGCTCATCCAGTTATTCACCAATTCACATATTAATTTGCATTTATCTCTGCTCTTTCTCTGTATTTGACATGATTCAACAATAATGTGAAGGTTTAATGCATTTTGACTTGATCTGTTTAAATGTATGTGCGCTGTCAATACTGTAAACTTGTGCTGACTTATGCACTTTCCGACCTACAGCATATCTCAGTAAGTACACAGTCATAAACGCATGCACAGACATTTCATTTCTCCATTCACGAGTCCATTCATTACCTCTCTATGCAAACGCTTATACACACATTGGGTGAGTAATTTGAGCCTTTTGAGCATAATAGACTGAAATAACTTCAAGGAGTAATAGGCTTTTTATCTCCTGTAAGGCAAGATATAGGTAATGAGTGCACACTATCAGTTAAATTGAAAATATTTATCAAGCCACTGAAATGCTCCAGAAAACCACACACTGGAGAAAAGCTATAAGATCTCAAATTGATTTATATACTGAAATTAAAAAAATTAATAATGATGGTATTTTTGATGATGCAACCACAGATTAAAGTAGGGTGCCGCTGCTTCTGCGCTGCTGTGTTTGGCAAAATAATCAGGCAACCAGTTTTTTATTACCACACCCTCACCACCATCAAAGATCTGCACCCACACACACACACACACACACACACACACACACACACACACACACACACACACACCTCCACCACTTTGAAACCCAGCTGTTTAATTTCTAAACACGTACTTTCTTCCATCAAGCATCTGACTGGAAACTTTGCAAAGGAGGAGCTACGCTAAAGCAGACACACACCAATCCCAGCATACGGTTGACAGTTGTGCCATAGCAACAGTTTGGCTAGTTGCCAGGCTGTTGGAGTTGCCAGGCAAAGGGTTCCCATGGCAACATTCATTTTGCCATCTTGGTATAGGAGGCTGGCGTCAACCAAAGCAGATTAGTGTGGGATAGAGCTATTGCTCTCACCTGGGAAAAACACATGCATATTTTAGCAGATAACCTTACTGTGATGTTTCATTATCAGAGATGTTGCATTTCTGCAGTGCAAGTGTGCAACATTTAAACTGGGAACCACGGCTTTGGTGCATGGAAATCATCTGGTATTTTACATTCAAATCTGAGTATTTTCCATCTTTCAGTTAACGCAGATTTACATTATGTGCATTTCATCACCCGCTATCACTCCTTTGAATGGGAATCTGTCTGGCTATGCCGACTGGTAAAGCTGCACATTAAGTGATATCCCGGTGTTTGCTGCTATATGCAGGTGGTGATAAAGTATGGGAGGAATTTTGAACTTGAAGGGAGACCACCCCACTTATGAATCACACCAGATATTTTTCACAGTGGAGTACTCTTTCACTGGCTGCTTCAGGGTGGAGTGAGCAAGAGAGAGAGAGGGGGAGAAGGATAGCTGACATTGGCACAATTACACTGCATTTCTGCGTGATTTGACTGTGAAAATACTGCAGACACTGGGTAGAAAGTAAAGGTTGTGGGTGTGAGAAAAGGCTGACCAGTGTGTGTGGATGTGGATAGAGAAGGCAGGAGGGGGGTGTGAAGACAGGGGGTGGTTAAAAGGGTAAGAGGCGGGAAATGGGGACCCATGAGGGCTAAAGCAGAGAAAAGGTTGAGTGAACGAAGAGAGGAGGGGGTGCACTTTGGGACAGGAGAGTGAAAGGGAGCGGCAGAAAAGACGGGATTAGGACAGTAAACACATACCAAAAGACAAAAGAGAAGAGGAAGATAGGACGCTAATTCACCTGGCGTCATTTTTACAATTACAGCAGCACGTTGATCGATTGGCCACATGATTAAAACTATCTAGTTTATTCGTCTCTGTGTTTGTCATTGTTAATCCACAGCTGCACAGTTCAGCACGAGGCCTGCAGAAACATAGGTGCGGTCACTGGTTCTTTTCTGGATTGTGTTGCTTCTTGAGCAGACGCCGTGCTGCTCGCAGGGCTCCCACATACCGCTGTCGTTTGTCAGGGTAAATAATCCTCAGGTTGTCTTCATGTTGACTGGATTTCTGTTTTTATAATGTGCTGCGGCAACACTTTAAAAGGCATTTCCACAACATATTGTCTTGCCCAGTCTGAAGCTGTGCTCTAAGTAACATAATACTCCTGGCCCGTAGCTGTTGGAATGTAGCGTTGTGCCAGGAAATGGTGTAGCGTAGCACGCAATAACTATGACTTCTACCGAGAGAATCCACAGACCTGAAAACAGCTTTGGTTTAGAAGTAATTTATTCACAGCGTTGGACATAAAGGAAATTCCTTTTTGACTGTGGAGCAGAAGTCGCCCAGATTTAGACATAACAGCTGACAGCAGACTGGATGATGATGACAGTGCTATGGCAGATGGCATTTAACACCCATGAAATCCTGTCAACTTTAAGGAGTATCAGACAGCTGATTTGGACGAAACGCTGCAGCGTGTAAATGTCTGGAAGTGCAGATCCAAACATCGTGGTTAAATTAAAAGTTGGACACAGTGATAATAGCTGGTGATTCATTTTTTGTGAGGGAATATTAACAATAATAATAAGACAAAGAAGAACCTTGCATAGTAATTATAGCAGCAACAAAGCACAAAGGCAAGAAATAATACATATCAAAATAAATAAAGTGTACTGTACGTTATGTACCTGTAACAGCCTGTATGTAACAATGCTAGGCCAAGGCCCGACTGCATTTTGCAGTTGTCAGTGCTGCTCTATTGCAGAATACTAGTGTTGAACGAACGGGGCATAGGAGGAGAACATAGAAGTGCGACGGAGTCACCACTAGAGGGCAACAAGTCCTAAGAAATCTGTGGAAACGCTGTGAATGATCCTAGAAAATTAGGCTTTTGTAGTATTCAGACCTGTATAGATTTGTTGAAGTGGATTTTTATAGCTTTGTTCAAAAATGGGCAAACTTCAGAACAACAGTATTCATTGTCTGTTTTGTTCCATCCAGTTTTACACCTTGTTCTATCAAACTCATCGTTCTCCTACTTTGGTATTTATACGCCCTTTATTTGACTGGCACAGTTACTGCTTGTATATGAGCTTGTTTTGTTAAATTACCTCCAGAAGGTGTTGATTTCAGTCTGAGCTCCTCCACTACTTCCATTTCTGTGGCACCATTTTGTGTGTAATTTCCAAATAACCCTTATTTCTAGATCACCTTTCCCACTGCAGTCACGACTGCAGATTTATTCCCGATTTCATGTCACAGAGTGGTAAAAAGCATCTCCTCACACAGAAATCACCATTCCTTTCCTAGTACTGATCAAAACAGTCCAGTTTATCCATCATAACCACAAGCTTAGACAGACATGTACCACCAACTGAGCCCGGTGGGAAAAAGCAATGCTTTATTTTGTCATCAATCAAAATGTATTTGCCCAAATCCAAGAGCAAAGAGAAAATAACAGCATGAAATCATTCTTTAGCACAACAAAGCATGCACAAAAGAAAATCAAAGTAGTAAAATCCCCTTTTGAGTCTGAATGTCCCATTCTCAAAACTCACAAAAGATATTCAGTGAGGCGTAATGAAAGTAATGCTAACCGCCAGACTGAAGTCAGAAGTAAAGTAATTGGCTGACTAGCAGACAGGAGCCGACCATGTGTTTAACACCTGCATCAATTCTGCATCACGTCAAATTCTATTTAAATAACATCTGGCTTGACCTGGGACCTGCTGACGAAGATCTTGTCTGGACAGCGTCTCTACAGTCTGTGCTCTGCAGTGTGAGGTAGTTGGTTGTATGGTTTCGCATAATAAACAGCACGGAGATAACTGTACAACCTTCTAGCTTTCCTTGCGGAGTCACTTTTTGCCACCTCTAAAGTACCCCCGCTAGAGAGGTAAGTATGGTGTTACTCAGCCAGAGGATCTCCGAGTGCTTAATGACATGACTTGTATTTTTAAACTGCGACACCTTTTATCTTCTCAGGTCTGCTCAGATACTCTCATCCTTGGGCAAAGTCCTCAGAAGCCTTTTTAACATCCTCGTACACGTGTGTATAATATTTGTAGCAACCGCACGTCTGTTAGTCAGCCCACCTACTGCTTGGTGGGTTGTTGGTTGCATACTAGCAATCAGTGGCTCCCACTGATAGGCAACCTTATGACTATTTTTCCCCATAAATGTCACAAGGAAAGAATGAAATAAATAAATCTTCCAGTCCCTAATGGAGTACAACATGTCAGTGTACATAATACACACCTTTGCTATTGAAACCATGGACTCCCTGCCTGTGCTCGGGAGCGATTCATGTGATTCATGTATTACTACAACAGGTAGTGTAGCCTCGTCTGCCTGCCGTTAAAATTTACATGTCGCTACTACTTTCATGTTAACACTTTGTATAGTCTCCTGCATCTACCAACACACACTATCGCACTAATTTATCCAGTTTTATTACCACAGAACGTCCCCTCCTCCTTCCCTCTCAGCATGTCAGACTGCTGCTTGAGACAGCAGCCATCTGCAGTGCGTTATAGCCGGCTCTCCTCCCCTCCTGGAAGGCAGAGAAATAGGGGGGTATATATCAGAATTGTGCTGATTCGGCACTGTCAGTCCTAGCTTTTTTTTTTTTTTTTTGTATCATCCACCACACAACACTGCTGTCCTGCCAGACCAGACAGCTGAATGTCTGACAGTCGCAGGGTGTGTGGGTCAAGAATAATGTACACGGGATGAAGGGGCTACATGCCCTGTCGTTCTGTTTCTCTAATGCACCAAAGATTGTTTATACCGGGCATCGCTTATACTTGGCTCATTTTCTGACTTGGCAGATGCTAAACATTGTGCATGTTTGGGAGCAGATGATATTAGAGATGTTATAGAGCAGATGTTATATGAACATATTCTCGTGCATCCATGTGCACGTATGCTGCTCTAAAGACAACACCACAACTGCTCCCGCTCTAAGACAATGTGGATTCATTGACACAGCACGCTTTACTCTTTTTTTTTTTTGCTTTTGTGCGCGTACAGTAAGTTGCAAAAACACATGTAATGAGTCGGAACGTGCTGCCAGAAATGTCTCTCATCTCTTGGGATATAACAGTGAACTAGAGCATCCCGATCCTGAGACAGACAAGGCAGACACCATCCCAGACTGATGATGTCATTCCTGTGGAGCACTCCCAGTGCTTTGTCTCAGTGGCACTGCAGAGTGCAGCGGCACACACACACACACAGACACACACATACCTGTCTGTGACATTTTGCATGTCACCCAGGTTTGGACACTGCTCCTTAAAAGACAGAGCCGTTTTTTTTTTTGTTTTTGTTTTTTTTTTTTTTTTTTCTTAGTTTTTAAGTCAAAATGGCGTCCCGATAGCCAGTTTCTCGGAAAGTAACGTGGCTTACTCGCAAGAGGGCAAACAGAGTAGAGCGCTTCTGCACTCTGTAATTTATTTATAATAAAAACCTGTGTGCATTAAATGTACAAGAATTTGTCTTGGTGACATTAATGCAGGATCAGGTGGAATATTTGTGCTGCACAAGCACATATTGCACAGGAGCTAACAGTCAGTGCAAAAGGACGGTGCAGAACACACAGTACACAGATCACAGCAGACTGTGTAAACACATTCAGCACGTTGTTTATATGTAAATTCAGGTGGCATGGCATTACAGTATGATTGTGGCTATGGAGGAGGATGTGAAGAGTCGGAATAAGACACTTATGGAGAATAGGATCAAAGCAGGAAATAAATTCAGCTGTACAGAGCTAGAATACCTGCTGCTAAAGTGACACAGATGAGGATATAAGCATTGTGGGTATACCATGAATATTTATGAGGTATTATGAATGTGTAGTGTTGTGTTTTTATTTTAACTTACATTTCTTTAGGGTTGGCCCCCCATCTTGCATATTTATGAAACAGAAGCCATATCTGAAAGCCTTTAAAACGAAGGTGAAGATCATTTCTTAAATTATTTGAATGTGAATGTGAAAGAGATGGATGTAGTTATATGTCCCTGTACTTTTCTCAGTTTCACAGCATCTATTTCATGTTAGCTGGGGCATTGAATAGCTGCCCATCAGAGAAGTGTTTTTACAGGCCTCAGCCTCTGCTCGTTTCTTCAGGCCAACTAATGTATTTTCTTTGTCAGTTTGCTCTCGTTTTCTCTAAATATGTGACACATCGGCGATAGTCTGTTGTACAACACGGTCAGAACACTTTAGGGCCATTATTGATGCTTACACATCAAGTGTAGTGTTTATGCTCCATCTCGCTGAACAGACAGCCAATCAGTGGATCTAAATTGGATTTACTTTCATTTCTGAATTTCCCTCTGGGCCGTATGATTCTGTTATCCAACAAACACAAGTGCAACTCTCTGTCCTCGCAGAGAGTAGCACAAATATTAGAATCAACCTGCCTTTGGACATGTGAACAGACTGAAGAGACACTTTACATGTATGAAAATATCAGTAGGCTATACTGAAATATTATACACAACACCAAATATGCAAAACTCTTGCAATGTCTTTGTTTAGGTTTGCAAAGTGTGAATGTGCGAGAAGGATATTTTTCTCAGTATCTCCACTGTGTTTAAACAGCCTCCACCATTTGCTGAGCACCTTACTGTGCATTGTCCACCTCTAATGTTAAGCTGTATAATCAAGACGCATTCTTGTAATTGGCAAAGCTTTCCACAAGGGTTTATTTAGTGTGTTTGATGTCACTCCAGCTGCAATTTACAGTTGTGTTGGGGCAACGCCATAAATCCTGTAATCAATTTGATGATGGTATGATTGCTGTACACATAGGAGGAGGCAGTAATGTCAGGCTCTCAGGTTCATGAGACTCCTGGGCTTCATATTTTCTCTCTATTCTCATCCTATTAGAGATTCTGACCCTCCCCCTCCATCCCCACTTTCTGCTAGCCTTTCTGCCACCCACCCTCCCCCACCATCTCCCTCTCTCTCTCTCTCTCTCACACACACTCAAACACACTCTCACACACACACACACACAATTCCCTGCTTTCGTAGACACACAGACACACACACACACATATAAACACACACACATGCATGCACTCGCTGCACTCTCTTTCCATCTCTCACACGTTCACACACATAGACGTACCTCACATACTGGAGTGTGTGTGTGCGTGTATGTGTGTGTGTCGGGGTGTTACAGAGACGTGAGACTTGAGAAACGTGAGAGAAAGAAGAGGGAGATGGAAGGATGACGACTAGAGAGTGTAAAAAAAGGGATGGAGAAAGGAAGAGAAGACACTTTGAGGTACGATGAGAGCAAGGAGAGACGAGCGGAGACCGTGAATGCAGCATGGTGGGTAAATGAGTATGCGTGTGTCGTCTGTCAGCGTCGGGTAGTGTGTGCGCTGGCCGGTGTGGTTTGTGAATGCAGAAATAATCAAAGCTTTTCTCCCTTCTTCATTTTCTTCTTGTTCGCAGCTCTGTGTGTTTGTGACAGCAGCCCTGCTGAGACAAAAGGTGAGAAGCTGTCAGCTCTGCTGGTGTTAGTCAGATAGGTATGTAGAGAGAAGAATAATGGAATCAATACTATTGTCTGTATCGTACCTGCCGCTGGGCTCTCTGTCTGGCCCCAGCTTAGACCAAAGGAGAGAGAGAGAGCTGAGAGGAAGCACATACTCACTGTGGCTGGAAAAGAAAAGAAAAGAAGAGGATGACTTTAAGGTGATTGTCTTTCTCTTTTACATTTTCACTAAGTAGATTATGGATTGTAACGCCAGTGTGATATGCCTTTTTATGGGAAACTTTTCCATCATTTATTCCCTGCGTATTTTTCCGTGATAAAACAAGTCATGCTGTTTGTGCATGCGTGTGTGCACTCTTCCCATTGTACGTATTTGTAGTATAGCTTCGATATTCTGTGTCTGTGTTTGCAGACACATAAAAAGGCTTTCCATTGCTGTCTAGACTGCATGTTGCCGTCAAGTCATGTCTAGGTCTCATGTTTGATTTGCACCTTGTTTGACTTCTTACTTTCCTTGAACAGCATATATGTCCAGCATATATGTCAATGATGATGTAACTATAATTACTATATATATATATATATATATATATATATATATATATATATATATATATATATATATATATATATATATATATATTTAACATTTGTTACAGAATGGCAGTGTTTCACAATTCGCTTTTCCACCTGCTGCAGTTGTCATGAATGTTTATTTCTGTTGTGCCGTTTGTTTTGGCATCATTAATTCACAGTTTCGTTTTACTGAAGCTGACATGAATTATATGCATGTCAAACAAACCTAGAAGCAACCTCTGCTGCAGACAAATCCATAATTCATTTCCAGGTGAAGTTATGACAAATGTCTGCTATTCCCTCTGGTCTGCTCCTGCTGCCATGTCTTCCACATGCAACATTAACTGAGACGATATCAAAATCACACCTCTGGGTTCCAAAATCGTGAGGCCTGTAGCTCATGAAGTCAACCTGTGGGTAAGACAGAATATGCATTACTGCAGCTCGATTTGGTGCAGGACGATCCACGGGCACATTGCACATATTCACGTTTACGCTTAGGTGTTTGACATGACGACAATATGTTTCCCCGAGCGATTAGTCATAAAACGTGTTAATGCTCCAGGACATTTAAACATATTTAGTCTCCCTGTCTTCATATGTGTCATTCTGTCTGTCTACCAGTGGGTGGCATCGGCTTCCAGTGTTCCTACGCAATTAATACATTTTTTCGTTTATCACCAAAATATCCAGAAAGTTTTCCACTGATTTGGGTACAGTTTTACTGACGCTGAAGTGTCATTATTTTTCTTTATTTTTCTTTATTTATAGGTGTGTCGACGTCTTATATTCCCCGTTGGTACTGCTCATCTTCCTCGTAATCATTTAACTATTTTGGTAAGTAGGAACACAGATGCCGTGTAACTTCTAACACTGAGAAAATATAGTACGCTGTAGTAATAAGTGAAGTACTAGCATTATTTAGTACTGAAGTACTAATTAAAGATATCTTCAAACCTGTAAGACCTGCGCAACTTAAAATGTCTGACTGGATAGAGTTGTGGAGAACACAGCTCAGAAATGCTGAGAAAGTCAAATCCCTCTCTATGACTTCCTTACCTGCTTATAAAATGTTAATACAGTAATTTTATTAATGTTGGTAAATGTTATTACAGTTATTACAAGTAAAAATCCAGGCTGTAATTCTGGTACTATGTGTCCTGCAAATGTATGAAGCTGATTTTTAAAACTAATTTGGCTCACTGACCTCCGAAACGCTGTTAGACATTAATAATAAATCATGTTTTAAAATGTCCGTCACATTTAAGAAGACATTTAAGTTTCAAATAACTTGTTTCTCCTAAATAAATTGGAGAATGTGCTGAACACCGAAAAATGTGAGATTATTTGTCCCTGCTGTGAAAAACTTTGCCTCTGTGTGCTGCTCTGCGGAATAAAACATTAGTGTGGGTGAAATGCGGACAAACGTCATTATTATTGGCTGATTATGTTTTCATTGAACTGATCGATTCTGCTTCTGATCAGCAGTAAAACAGGAGCCCGGTCGGTGCCGCAGAATTCAAATGTCAGATGAGGTCACGTCTTCTGTCTTGGTGCAGCTACTCTGCAGTTCTTTCTTTTAACATGTTTCCTCCGAGCCTTCGTTTGTTCGTTTGTTTGTTTGGTGCATTAACCTGCTTTGTATTGAAATCCTCCCTATGTTTTTTAATTTCACAGTATGCCCCTCTGTCCCTGAGACCCTTAACCTGTGAAGTCAAAGCAGGTCACAGGTGAGGTCCTCGGGAACAGGGCTGCATTCAGTTTCAACGTCCCGTTTAAAAGGAGCATTTTATAAACCACCTTGACATGATGAAAACATGTTTATCCTGACAAAAAACCCTCAGAGGATAAAGCGTCGCCCTGCCTGTCCTCCTGTAGTGTATCTCAGTACGTCTCCTCTATCTCCGTATCTTCACCTGTCATGTCATGACCCAGACTCGCTGTACAACATGAGGACAACAGACAGGACAACAGACTCTCAAGGGGGCCAACCCTATTGGCTGGCTTTGTGTTATAGCCTTGAATATGGGCCAGTAAGAAGCCAGCCGAGGGTTGTGACCCCGTCATGTATGGCACCTTCAGTAATCACTGAAGTTTTGACATAATGATCATGTTTTTGTACTTTGTACTGGAAAAGCCACCCTGCTGTTGTGTTTTTGTTGATTACCTTAATAAAATCCACCAAAAAGCTTTTCTAATGTGTGAGTTTATGTCTTTCTGTGTGACGCCCAACATAACTCCACAGGTGTTACGTTCTCAGTCGTCCGGTTTTACTTTAGTCTTACACGAAGCACCGGCTCTTGAATATTAAATGCAATTGAAAACATATTGTGAAGATTATTCTCTGTCCTTTTTAAATGACAGCATCATCTTCCACATGAAACAACAAGTGAAACGTGATGCTGCGAACGTGCTTGTAAATGCTCTGGGCGTGCATAAAAGGGTTTTACCAAAGTGCCCTTGTCAGCACACACATGCTGTGTACAAACAGACACAATGAAGAGCTCTAACACACACACACACACACACACACCCACATATCTGGGAGTTTCCTTGACTGACCGTCTGACTAGCTATCTGACTTGGGCAGTCCTGGAGCAGACGCTTGCCTAATATTGATTGGTTTGTCTGTGTGGAGACAGATGAATGCATTAATACCCAGCTCACCCTGCCACTGGAAATATATTAAGTTCATGTATTAGGCACCCTGTCTGGTTGTCATGGAGATGCACCGAGAGTAAGGGACCAGGCAGGAGGGGTTGAGGGGGGTGGGGGGTGTAGGGGGATACAGGATGTGATGAGGCAGTCGACTTGATTTGTAGTCCCGCTCCCTCTTCCTCTGTCCCTGCCTCCGTCTGTCACTTGTGTGTCCTCTCTTACCTCTGGCACATTTCATCTCTTTGTTTCAGCTGCCTTCCTTTTCGTTCAACGCCACTTTTTGAATTTTCTGAACTCCACCGGCAACAACGTGCACGTTCTCTGTCTCGCCTCTCGCTGCTATTAATTTTGCTGTCCCTTTTGTTCTTTTGTTGTTTTGTATTGTTCTATTTGGGTTTCATTGTCCAGCTCACCATTCCCACACGACCAGTTAGACTTTTATTGTTTCTATATTTCTCCGGGGTTTTTTTTTTTCCCTGACACGTTTTTCACTTTCTCCCTGCACATACATAAGCATTTAACTCTCTCTACATCTGCCCCTCTGCCCACCCCCCCACCCCCCTTCCCCACCGCCGCCGCCGCCACCTCTCTCATTGGCTCCCTGCATCTCTGTGCTCTGCAGTAAAACTGGTGCATTGAGGCAGCAGGAAAAGGGGACTAGAGACAGTAGAAAGGAGGGAAGTACAGAGTGGAGTCTGTGATGCTCCCCTCTTATAATACCCAAGCATGATGAGAAAACATGAGCAAAAGATGCTTTCAAAATCCCTGATGTTATGCAGTGCGTGCGTGTACAATTCATATTCAAGGCTTCATTTTTCAAGCTTCTCCCAGAACATAAAATCTTGGAATTTCCACAGACGCAGTCGCTATGAGATGGATTTGAATCAAAACTGTTGATTTAGAGACATTCACTTGGGTTTGCTGCTCATGTTGGAAAATGTGCACATCTGCTTTGTGGCTCATGTGTATTAGCTTGCTGTGCAGCACCTCTCTAAGTTGCTTTCAGTGCTTCGTTGACGTGGACGACAGTCTTCGCCTGTGTTGGGGTCACGTTTTGACTGTCTACAATATCAGAAATGTGGATGCCTGCTTCACCAAACTGGACGAGATATTTAACAACGAGAGTGTTATTGAGGCTGGCAGAGTGGGTGTGGAAACATTTTTTATAACGGTTTATCATTTTTAATCAAGGCAAATATAATCAGCCTGGTGGTAGCACGTGCAGGTGTGGGGGAACTGGTTTATTCATGTGTGATGTGGTCCCCTTTTCCAGGTAAAGGCTACGACAAACAGCTGAAGGAAATTCTGGATGCAGAGATCCTGCCCATCGTAGAAGAGTTCGACAAAAAGCTGAACAATGGTCAGATAAACACTTGCTCTGACAGGCACATAACTGCACATGTAAATGAGTCTTTAGAGCATCAGAATTGTTTAGTAAGGTCAGAAAAACAGGGGCAGTTAGAAATAAGAGATTTCAAAATGATGCCCTAAAGCACACAATTCACCAGGATGTGTTGAGCCAAATATTTCTGTCTTTCTCCTTCTCCTCCTCCTTTCCATCCATCAGACACAGTGTATGAGGAAAGGTTGCAGACAGCAGCAGGCAATTTCATCGCAGCTGCCTCCAAACTGCCTAGAGGTGAGACATGGACTCTTCCCCTATCCTTCATTTTTTCCATCTGTAGTAAGGCCGATATTAGGTCATTACGGCTCAGCTCTGATGTCTGTACTCCTACTGTAATGAGCTAGTTACATTTTTACAGCAAATAGTACGGAGAGAAAAGACTGAGCTGACTCATCCTTCCTACACTAAATCAAGTCGTCCAATCAAAACAATATTTGCTAATCTACGTTAACTTCCTCTTCTTCTTTCCACAGTCTCTGGATGCTTCCCTCCTTGTGGTCAGTGCCTTTCTTCTTCTTCTTCTTCTTCTTCTTCTTCTTCTGCTTCTTTTTTTTTTTGCCTGTTCAATATAATCATTTATGTTAACAGAAACAAAATCCATGTATCAGTATCTGTTCCACGCACCCGTCAGGTTTTCAGAGTGCAGGTGCAGTATACAACTGTATTACCTGCCAGTACAACTCCTGTGAATTTCCTCTCGACTGTCCAGGTGAGTATTAACAATCTGTCCAACATGTTGGATTACTGATACTGTTAAATCACAATTTTCAAATAGGGAAAAGGGCGTACTAATCCAGGCTGGATCCATTCTTACATAACTATATTTTCACCTTTATAAACATACGCTCTCAATCCTTGAAATGCTTCTCTTTTGATCCTTGAAATGCTCTTAGCAGAAAACCTGGATTTGAAAAAGAGACCAAGGCATAGTTTTATTTCCACACATTATATCAGAGCCCCCAAGGTAGTCTTTAAGTCCTTGGCTTTTTTATGCAAGGTGACAGTTGACTCCCACACACAATGGTATTCGTATCAACTCCATACAGCACAGCCACTGTTTAGCATATCATCACTTTTACTCCACTCCTCAGAGACTGGGCTTAAGTATTATCATTAAGGAGGGTTCAGACTGCAGGAGCTGCCCCCGTATGAATTTTATCTGAGTGTCTGTGTCTGTCTGTGTGTGTGTGTGTGTGTGTGTGTGTGTGTGTGTGTGTGTGCTTCTGTCTGTGTGCCTGTGTGTGGCTATATGTTTATTTCAGTTAAAGAAATTAACGTAGTGGAGTATAGCAGGAGCCAAATGTGGTGCGACGTGCCTTTTCCCTTACCAGACAATATCGAGGTGATCTGGAGGTTTGCAGAAGAGGTATGCTTGACACATGGGGACGCAGTCTGGGTCATTGCAATACCTTTAAGGGAATAGTTCGACCATTTTGGGAGATAGGCACATTGACTTTGACAAAGAGTATCACTGGTAATGCAAGACTCATGTTTAATTATGAAAAAGCCAGAAATAGCGCTGCATAAAGACTGGACATTTATTTATTTACACTGTGCACAAATGCAGCAAATTGAGCTCAACAGATCCTCTGCAGGAACAAACTGGTCTTGTGCTTTATGGAGATGGAACGAGAAAGCGTCCACAGTGGATGCAGGATATTTTAGAGCGATGTATTTGTCACATATTGTCAAAGACCACAAGTTGTGCTAAGGAAACCTGCAGATGTTTTATCTGTCAGAGCCAGATGTGATGAGCCAACTGTAAACTGACCAGTCCATAAATTACGTCACCAGCCAGATAATTAATAGTAGCACAGAAATATTTGCAGTCCTCTCATCCATTATTCAACACAACACAAGACAGAGTCATGGTTTGGTTTTCTTTAATACTGCACAGAGCCAGGCTAACATTTCCACCCTTTCTCCTGTCTTTATGCTAAGCCAAGCTAATTAGCTGTTAGCTGTAGTGCTATATTTACCATTAGTAAGTATAATATCAATACCCTCCTCCATTTAACTGCCACCAAGAAAACATTCTCTCAAAATGCCAAACTATTCCTCAAATACTGCTCACAGTTTGTCTTTGCATCTGCACAGATGAATATAAATCTATATGCAGTTTGCTGTTTAAGCTGTGAGCAGTTATTCCTACAGGTGGAAACCCAGCAGGTGGATCAGTTTAAAGAAGTGACTGCAGGGGTGGACACGCTCTATTCTATCCCTTCAACCACCTTGCAGCATCGAGGCACCTACCAGTGTGAGATCCTGTCAGGCCAGCGCTCCATTGTACGACTATACTACTATCTCACAGGTAACAAGATTAACCACTTTGGTGAAAAACAATTGGAAACTGATGACGTTTTTACTGGGACGCAGAATAAATCTGCTTCACACATATTGGCAGATCATGGTGGGTGGATACAGGTGCACTGAATATAATTTGTCTGCATCATATTTATTCTGGTAAAAGGAGGAATATATGCAAGCTTTATAAATATAAATGTTAAAATCATGTTGATAGGGTCAAAGTTTATTTTATTTATCTTGTTAAGTGTAATGGCTCCTGAGATAACAGGCATTTAGAACACTTTTTTTATTTTACTTGCTTTTGTGTTGTTATTTTTAGGTGAGTTATTATATAGTTGTTTTTTTTTTACTCCCCTGCATTCATTGTCCCGGTCTCTCTTTCTCTAAGTGACCCCCCAGTCTGTGGCAGGCCACACAGAGCTGCAGGAGCTGTTCGACCTGTCTCTGCTCCCAGGAGGGCAGTTACTCCCTGCGCCTGGCGGTCCTCCCCACTCCCCTCTCCTCCCCTCGCCACTGCTTCTCACTGCCTGTTTAACTGCATCGCTGCTGCTGCTGTTCCTCTCCCTGGGGTAAAACTAAACTATTATTGCACTATATGAGACACAAACAACACAGAAGCTTGTAAATGTACACCTTTTCTCTATATAAAATGCCCCGAGCCAACGCATATTTATTAGTTATCATATTGTGCACTTTTCATTGGCTATTTCAGGGCATTGCATTTGTCATCATTAGCAGCACAAACAAGTCATTGTGAACAAGCAGATGGAGATGAAGATTTAGGATCCTGAGGATTATGAAGATTCATGTAGTGTAATAAAGGTGGTCATAGCTGACAGAAAACCTGTGCATGCCTCCTTTGTCCAGTAGAGGGCAGGAGACACCCAGTATTTAGTTTTAATATTTCTATGATTGCAAACCATGATGCATTACTGTGTATTAAGAATCGCTAACAAAAGTAAAAGTAGCTTCACTTTCTATGCCAAAATGTGAATTTTTAAAAAATTAAGATTCAGTTTATTTTTTCCTTGATAAACGGAATAATTTCTCTGTTGTTCAATTACGATTAAATTTCAAATCCTTTCAGAACAAATAGATTTTTCATTTTAACAGCATATAATATCCCGAGGATTATGGGGATTCATCTAGTGTAATAAAGCTGTTACATCCTGTGGTCATAGCTAACAGAAAACCTGTGCATGCATCCTTTCTCCAGTAGAGGGCAGGAAATATCCTCTACAATGTGCTGGAAGAAGCACTACTCCCACTACGTTCTTGCTCCATAACTGTACTTAAAAAAATAAGATTTATTGCAGAGTTGAGTTTATTTTTCCCTTGAAAAACGGAATCATTTCACTGTTGTTGTTTCAAAACAAACGTGCTTTTAATTTTAACAGCATATAAGAAGTCGTGTAAAACACCGTCCTGCTACTGGATATTTATAGTATTTTTAAAAGCAACACAGAAAGTTGCCCACACACACACACACACACACACACACACACACACACACACACACACACACACACACACACACACACACGCACACACACAGAGAAGCTAAAGCTACACTATAAAATAACAAATGTAAAGTGACCTGATATGGTATTGAGGATGTAGATGTGATTACGTACAGGACAGACAAGATTCCTTTGACAGGGTGGAAGTCGACTTGCATTTTGGCAGGAAGGAGTGTGGATGTATAGTCATAGAAAAACTCATTAACTAGTAATTTAAGGAATGAGACAGATGTGGGAAGGGTTGGGCAGAGGGCAAGGGGGCACCCGTCTTTAAACATTATGCCTTCGGTTCAGTGAAGAAAGCTGTCAGGCTGAGGTGAAGCTCCTTAAGCACTGTGGCTTTATGGCTGGGAAAGATGAGGGTGATATATTCTGTTACATCCAAATCAAAGTGCTGAGAAGGCTGTGAAGCTTACACGCTACACTCCTAAAGGAGATTAGAACCAAACTCAAACTGTATTTGTATATTCCCTTGCTCGTGTGGCAGGAACACTGAAGAAGACTGCTTACATTTTCCTCCTGTGAAGGAAATCAGATTTTTAGGTTATTTGATTTATTTAAATATGCTAAAGTCTGATTTTTTTCATCTTTTCTTCCCTGCCTTGACACAATGTGAGTTTTTGCTTCATTAGATTTAATATCGTGTATGAGGTTTTTAATTTATTTTGCAGTGTATGCAATCTCTCAGATCCATGCTGTTTGCATGAAGGAGAACCAAACATCTGTTATCCAGCTCTTCGTTGATTGGCCCAATCATGCAGATCACAATCACCTGAGTGATGAATTTGTTTGTGTCTGTATATTTGCCTGTTCTGGGCTGTTGTTCTCATTTGCCAGTGCCTGAGGAGCAGTGCTGTTCGATCCAAGTGATGTTTGAAAACCGTTAGTGCAGTGTTCAGATCTTTCTGAATCTCTGAGGGAAATCTGTTTTAGCCAGATTCAGACTAAACAAAAACACTAAGCAGAACAGAGTGTGACAGAACGTTTTGTGGTGTCTTTCCGAGGTGTTATCTTGTTTAAAAAGACATAAGAATATCAAAGAAAGACCCTCAGATACTTTGCAGTGGTATCAGAAGAGCTGAGGTCTTTCAAACAAAAGGTGTGAGGGAAAAATATGGAACATTTTAAGATCTTTGAACAGGACCAGAGTGAAATAAGAAGACTTTATTTCAAAGTATGAGGTATTATTATTTCAAGAGCCTCCAGCCATTATGTGATTACAAAGTGACAGTGATATTCACCCTTCTCCTTATGCCAGATCTGAAGAAGTCACCCTTGACATATTAAAATATATTTAGCTTGAAGTTGCCCTGAACATTATATTTAAATAGTGTCAGTTGGTCCAGAGAATCTTTGGTTGCTAAAACGAAAGACGGCATCACCAAAAACAAATCTGAATCATGAATGAGGATGGGGAAGTGCTTCAATTGCAAAAGACTTCTTTACTAGAATGTGACCGTATGGTCACACTGCACATTTCCCAACATATTTGCTGTAAGAATTAACCCCCGAAGCCTTTGGGAACAGGTCAAGGGTGAATAGCAAAAATCATTCAGAGTTATTAAACCTTAAACAGCTTTCTGCAATATGTCATTAAGTGGTGTTGAAGGGGACGTTAGGGGCACAGGGTAGCTTTGTCCCAGCGACAGCCAGTTAGGGAGGAGATGTTTTCTCTGCGTGTTCGTAATCTGCTGTCACACCTCCCTCAACGTGAGCCTTGTCATGTTGATGATCCCTCAGGTCCTACAGTATCTTCGAGAGCAGAGAGTAGTGACGACATGTGACTTTACAGGTTAAGGGGAAACAATGTTGTGGGAAATACTTGTAACTGAAATGTGTTTTATGGCAGGTATGCAATGAATAAAGCCGTAACCTCTGTATTAGCTTTCCTTTGCATCACAACTAACCAGTACACTTGTCCCTGGGGTATGTGTGTAATCTCCCCACCTGCCTACACTAATGTCATTAGTTATTGCCAAACTACAACGCTTTCTGACAAGCTTTGACAGTTATGTTTATGACAGGTTAAACTCACCACTCCTATGAAAAACTTTGCTAAGTCCATCATTAACAATTGTTGTGACAACTTGAACTTTGGTGCCCTCGTTGTAAATGCTGAGGTGCCAACTGAGAAACATCAAAATTGTACATCCTTTAATCTGGATTATTGTCATTTATGAAAACATAGTAGTTTCTGCACAAAACTCGACTTGCACTCAAGCGTTTTATTCTTGAGCAGAGTGGTTGTAAGCGTGGGCACAGAGCCTGAGATTATTTCCCCCAGGTGGTTATGAGGTGTGACAATAAACAAAAAGAAATTCTTCTGAAGAGGAATTAGCTTGTGGTTAACGCCCTCTTGTATCAAAACTGACCAAAAAAACGGATCAGAGGGGTATGTACACATAATAATAATGACAATTGTAAAGGAAGGGTTTTGAGGAGATAAGAATGATTGTGTACATCTAACACAACTACACAAATACATTTAATTCCACCTTCCAGCCCATGCCGCTGGCGTGTCTGCTTAATGCGTATGAGTATACGCTGTGGGAAAAGAAAATGCAGTGGTCAAGCAGTGGTGAAAAGTATAGCAGCAAAAGCTGTCGGGGAACTTCATCATTAAAACACAGGCAAAATGTCAGTTTGCAGTAGGTTACCCAATACAGCCTGTATTGGTTGCACAACAAAAAAATCACTGTGGTTTTATTTAATAAAAGTCTGAACCTTTAAAGGTGGCGAGACAAAATATTTTGTTAACAATCTGTAGAAGTGGTTTTGATTGTTTTCGTAGGGAAAGGTATGGGCCTGCTTTACTAATATGAAATTAACGTCATAAATAAATAAATCAATAATTCATATATACTGTAATGTATAGGCATATTCTACCAGCATTAAGCGAATATCAGTGTTGGTGGGTTAGAAGATCAAAATAATAATTTCATCAAATACACGCTGCATGGACAGAGGTGTGCTGGTATTTTTGTGTGGATTGTGTCCCTGTTGATACTTGAAGTTGCTCTAATTATATGAATAATAGAAATGACAGCACAGACACAACTTCAGCTCCAAAATATTATTAATTGTAGGTGGTGACAGTGAGACGTACATACACCTTTGACGTGAGCAGGTGTACAAAAGAAGGTGAGCGAGGTGTTGGTTGGCACGTAACTAAATTTATAAAATCAACACAGGTACAAGAGAAAATTTGCCAGTGAGCAGTGGGTGGCAGTGCTAAATAAGAAGTGTGTATGACGAGCCACTGTATCATTGCAGATTACCAGAGGGTTTTTGCAGCAGTGGAAGGGAATAGGTGGGCTGTGAATCCAAGGTTGTGCAAGACTACCAAGCCTGGGAAAGTGGGAAAGCACCAAACATCTTGAAGCAGACCGTGCACACAGGCTTCAGTCAACTATGCAGGTCCAGATTTACAAAAGGAGAAACTGTAGATAAAATAAGTGTGTTAATAAAGACACTGACCTCTCCATGGAGAGGGCCCTTTGCGATGTACAAACATCTTGGATGAAGAAAAATTCAAAACTGGAAAAACTGGCAAACATTGATTTGACCAAATATATTCCCTGTGTGATTCATTAATAGATTTGTATAATGAAAGCAGTACTGCCCAAACAGAAAGAATTTCTAGAAATCGCCCTGTTATGTAATCTACAGTACTCGTTCACATGTGCCCAGTGATAGAAATTATATGTATCTACCCGAGTCCAGTCCTATTTGTATAGAACATGTGGAAGTTCATATGATGTGAATTGGTTTGCATACCCATGAAAAAAAAAAAAAAAAAAAAACAGCTTTGGGCAATATGGCATGAAATGATGTCAATGGCCAAGTTAGGGACAAAGGGGAGGCTTTTCCACTCCCAGCCTGTTAGGGAGGAGATGTTTTGTACCCTGTGTTCATGGTCTACTGTCACACCTGCTTCAAGGTGAATCATCATGTTGGTCATTAGTAAGGTGTGTCAATATCTTTGATAGACAATACTGTGGATCTGTGACAAACAAGTCACAGTGAAGGGGGTGTTGCAATAAATAATGTTGTACTGGTGTGTGGGCATGTGGACGATGTTCCTACCTGCCTCACCTGTGTTTCCAGCAGCTAAGCTTCAAGGATTTCTGGTATCCTGTGATATCAAGCTTCTATATGTATATATGACAGAAACACCGCACCTCTCCTTTTAAGAAGAATTATTGGGTCCACCCTTCATAATTAGTGTGACAACTGAGCCTTAGGTGCCCTCGATAGAGATTTCTCAGGTTTAATCAGAATAACCGTTTGGAGAAACCAGCTGTGAAATGTTGAGGCATCAAAACTGGTGGAGCAAAATTCTTTTTTTCTAAAGTGATCCAAAAGAATTACAACTATTTATTTTCTAATCTCAACACACTGAGCCTGCGTGGTACAAACTGTCGATCCCCCTGTCATTCTTAAGAAGCCAGTTCAAATCAAATGTATTCAGATATTTATTAATGCACTGAAAAAGAAATCACATCGTATTTATTCAGTTTACTAATGAACACTGGAACAAATAAATACAAACTATTTGTGTTCAATAAAGTAAATACTCTTTAATTATTTTACTCCAGCACAAATATTAATACTATGACTATCATTTTTATTATTATCATTATCATTGTTACTGTGCAGGCCCACTGGTGTTTTCTCTATAGTAAACAATGTGTTTGCTTCAGTCACATCCTGGTCAAATGAAAATAATTTCTTTATGCAGGTTCGTCACAATAATGAGACCACACACAGGTGGGTCCAGCACGCTGAAGTTCTTGTAACTAAAAAGGCTTCCATTTTAAAAAAAAATGCAGCAATGGCAAAAAACTACACTCACATTCCTGCACTGACGTCGGTGCACATTCCTTTTATGACACATACAAGCATTTATGTCAGCATTCATGTCATCTATGTCCAACATTGAAACAAAAAACATAGCAACGTTTTAGTAGTAAGGACAAACACTGAGGTTGCCATCTGAATAAAAGATTTAAAAAAAAAAAAAAAAAAATTTGCTCTGGTCAGATGTACAAGGTGTTTATTTAATTAATTTGATTTAATGAATAATTTATATTCTGTATATACTGTGTTTGACTACCACTGTTGAGTGGCGGCTTTCTAACAATCAATCAGCCCATGATTTTAATCACGTTCTATAACAAGCTGTAAATTATATTTTAGGGTCCATTTCAAGTCCAGACATTAAATCCAAATGAAGTTAAGTCCGTTGACATTTCTTTTGGAACAAAGGTGATTTTTAATGGGGTCCTCATCCTGCACTAGTGGAGGTAACTCAGGTAACATTTGTAGGTAACACCTACACCGACATTGGCACATTTGTAGGTAACACCTACAAATGTGCCAATGTCGTTTACTGACACTGTTAAGTTTTTGATACACATCATTATACAACCTATTATGTAACTTATGCAACAAGGAACAACAAAACATATGAAACAACAATCTGTGGGACTTATTGGGACTTATTGTCTGACTCACCCTATTATGACAAATATCATCCATGTGCTTATGAATATTGTCCTAATATCCTAATGCCTCTGCGCATGTACTTTCACAGAGGTATGTGCCCTGACTGGTCCAGCTCGAGCAGAAAAATGTTGTTTGAAATTGCTGAGAGCTATAAGTATTGTGTGTATGTACAAGCTGTCAATCATATAATATTACCTCCTGCACATTTTTTTCAAATGTTTATCACCCTCAGTGGTTTGAGGTGGTCAGATTTTAGAATTGACCATTTCAATGGCAATTTAAATATTTAACTGGCCTAATGCCAAAAAGGCAAAAGCTCAATAGTAGTAATATACTTACATACTTATAAAATATACTTAGTAGTAATATACTTTAAAAAGTACTTACTGTGACTGGCTGCCATTTTTAACATCACGGCCAACAATATACACCTAAGAGATTAGTTTTCCCAGAAATACACTTTCCAGTCACATCACTTAATCGTCCCGACCACATCCTAATAGAGGCCAGCATTAGTCCAACAGTTGGACATGACCAAATTACCTCCATTACAGCAAAGAGAGCTGACAACACTGATCACAATCATCATCACAAACTTTGTCTTGTGGGCCCACAGCCCCACGTTCACAGCAGTATTCTGTATCTCTTACAGCACCTTCTGCATGTTTCTAATTCCAAACTGTGAGGCAAGCTGCCAAAACTAAGTAATAATAAATCACTCAGTAAATAATAATAGGGGGAAGGTCGAAGCGACTGTAGTGAACAAAGAGCAACTTGACCAAATGGTGGGTTTCACATCTGTTTCTGAGAATCATTTCAACAGGTGTTACAAACAATGGCTGCAGAGTGTGACTAATTCAGTCGAACGCAAGCAAAAACCCATTGCGTTCTTAGTTGTGCTGGCACGCCTCACATTTCACAGGTGTGAGTGTGTATGATTGTAGAATTATTTATTGAAGATCAGAGCAATTCACACCAGTATGACCTTTAAACCATGACCTACTTTACCGTGACCAAACACTGGAGATGAAAATGGCGTCAGAGTCCGACCCAGTGAAAGGCAAAAAACTAAAAATGTAACATTTCCATAAAGCTTAGTTGACACAGTTCCTATGGTTCAGGTTTGACAACAGGGGCGGTTCTAGACCCCTTTTAGGGGAACTTAGCTCCCCTGTCTGTCATTTCAGCCCCCCTAAAACAGTCAACTATCAAAATTTATTGAAAGTATAATTTTTACTTTTTAAAATAAAAATTAAAATAAAGAAATGCAGGACATGTTAATTGAAAAAAAAAGATCCGAGGTTCTGTTGTTATTTATTTATTTTTTTAATTCTCTTTGCTATTCTGCACATGTATGATCCCATCCTGTCTTAGAAGTGGAACAGCTTGTGCTGTATGTCAGCCGGAGGTGGGAGACAATGAAACGTCTTGTAGGCGGTTGTAGACGGTATTTTCTATCTTTTTTTTTTTAAATGTTTAGCCTGTATTTGTGCATTCAATGTGTACAGTGTCAACAGAAATTTGCCATCTCAAATTAGCTGTCCATACAGTAGTGAGGGCCAAGCCCCCCTAAGGATGAAATCCTACAACGCCCCTGATTGACAATGCCAATGCCACGCATAAGAACATAGCTGGGTATGGCTGGCTACGCCACTTTTAATGTCATCAGATACTGACACAAGAGATTTAAAAATAATACATCAATAAGAAGTACATCTTACGCAATAATCATTAAGCCTGGACAAAACAGTTCCACCCTGAAGCACTCCAATGCCTGGCAGTGGCACAGAGCAGAGTTGAGGCTAATATTAAATACAATATTTTGAAAGAGCTGCTAAGTCTCAAATAATCCTAATGAAAAAAGATTTTAATGCAAGCTGCTATTTTGTCTGTGCCCAGTTCCTTGGGGGGGACAACTGCAGACAACTAAATCACCACTAATTTGCATATGGCATTTATGATTGATGGGGACACAGGCGAAGACGTGTGCGATTGCTTCATTTTGCCAGGCACTTTAATTATTGGCCATTTTTAAGTTTAGTTTTAAAGTGAGTTGTTTGAATTTCATGTTTATGCTGCTGATCAAACAAGTACAAATTTATCTGCATCCATCCCAAACTATTTCTCGAGGCCCTACGCCACATTCACAGCAACTTTCTGCATCACCTGCACTTTGCAGTGTGTAGTGTAGTATTTCTTTTGGACAGCGTTTTCACTTGTGTTACACTCGGACTTAGAGTTTAGCATAAACATGCCAACAAAATGACTGTAAATTAGCACAGGTAGGTGCTTTTGGTGTTTTAGTGGCACAACAAGCCAGAGAGATTTTAAAAAGTGCGACTTATATATGTTTCTAATTCCAAAATGTATGACAAGCTGTCAAAAATGAAGAAATCTCAAACTTCAGTAAATAATAAAAGGGTCTGAGTGCTCATAGCAAACAAAGAGCGACTTGACAAACAAACGACTATTTATGACAATAATTTCAAAAGGTAGGAGCTATAGCTAGGAATTAATGTTGTATCAAGCAGGGTGTGTGTGTGTGTGTGTGTGTGCGTGTGTGTGCATGCATGTGTGTGCGTGTGTGTGCAGGGTTTTGCTTCACAATGGACGTGTTGGCTGTGTTTTAGTTTGTTTTTTTTTTCTCATGGTCTGTCTTCTTTACTCAGACACACCTAAATCTCATCTCAGCACTCCCAAGAATGATAATAATTAATCATTAGGCCTTTTATTAACTAATGTCACATTTCACAAACACATTGTTCCAGCACACACAAGCAATGCAGGAGAAGAAGCAGGTAAACTGAAAAACAAATCCAGTTGCTGGCATGGTGTATGTGTGTTATAGTGCCATGGTGTGAATACTGTCAGACAACATTAGCTGACTGAGCTGCAGCTTTTAGTGGAGTATAAACCTGCAGTATTATAAACCTGCAGTATTATAAACCTGCAGTATTATAAACCTGAAGTATTATATACCTGCAGTATTATATACCTGCAGTATTATATACCTGAAGTATTATAAACCTGAAGTATTATAAACCTGCAGTATTATATACCTGCAGTATTATAAACCTGAAGTATTATATACCTGCAGTATTATAAACCTGCAGTATTATATACCTGCAGTATTATAAACCTGCAGTATTATAAACCTGAAGTATTATGTACCTGCAGTATTATATACCTGCAGTATTATAAACCTGCAGTATTATATACCTGCAGTATTATAAACCTGAAGTATTATATACCTGCAGTATTATATATCTGCAGTATTATAAACCTGCAGTATTATATACCTGCAGTATTATAAACCTGCAGTATTATATACCTGCAGTATTATAAACCTGCAGTATTATAAACCTGCAGTATTATATACCTGCAGTATTATATACCTGCAGTATTATAAACCTGAAGTATTATATACCTGCAGAATTATAAACATGCGGTATTATAAACCTGCGGTATTATATACCTGCGGTATTATATACCTACGGTATTATAAACCTGAAGTATTATGTACCTGCAGTATTATAAACCTGAAGTATTATGTACCTGCAGTATTATATACCTGCAGTATTATAAACCTGCAGTATTATAAACCTGAAGTGTTATATACCTGCAGTATTATAAACCTGAAGTATTATAAACCTGCAGTATTATATACCTGCAGTATTATATACCTGCAGTATTATAAACCTGAAGTATTATATACCTGCAGTATTATAAACATGCAGTATTATATACCTGCAGTATTATATACCTGTATTATAAACCTTTGCAATTATTATTCTTCAACAAATAAAAGAAAATTCAGTTTTATGAATACAAAGGAAACAACCAGGTTCAGGTGAGAAAGTGAGGTTCTGACATTATTACCTGACTACATTACCCATAACAACCCAGTATTTAATTACAGTCACATAAATCACTATGATTCAATTTATTCCTTTTACAAGATTGTAGATACTGTTGCCCCCTGTATCATGGTTCGTCTTTGACATTATTTAAGTAAAACATGTTTCAAACCACGAGAGTCAACACGTCCAACTAGACGAAGCACTTCTCTGACAGATGTGCCAACTTGTATGAATAATCTGAGGAGTGACGGCAGCAATTAGTGAATATGCCATTTGTGAAAGCAACTTTTCTTCACCATTAGTTTCACTGTCTAACCTTTTAACTCTTAACTTACCCATGTGACTAACACAATTCACTCTCTTTCTTTTATAACCTCTTTTCACATTTGCCATGGCCCTGGCATTGTCAAAAAAGATGGATTTTTTTGTTTTTGTGTTTAGTAAATGTCATGTTCTGTCATCTTCATCTTCATTTCTTTTCCTGATGGTTCAGTTTTAGTGTCATTCCAGTTTTTACAGGTATTGAAGTATCGAAGTCCTAATTTCGCCATCACGACAACAGTAATTGAGCCGAGAATGTGGACAGGTTTGGCTGGTTATATCCCTTTTGATGTTGGTTCAAAAAGAACAACTTCTTACGTAATAATGACAAAGTCTGATACCACAGTTGTACTCAGCAGCATTTCAGCGTTAGGCAGTGGCATATTGCAGTATTGAGAAAAAGTCACGTAGCCTACAGTATTGATTGATGGTTACACAGACTCTTCCATGACTCTTCCATGAAGGCGTGTGTGAGAATTTAATTTTGTCAAGCACTTTAATTATTTCTAATTTTGAAAGCTCCTGCAGTGAAATTTAATTCAAAATTAGTTGTTTAAATTTATCTGAACTATAATAAAGAAAACAACCCATTATATGTATGACTGTGATGCTAAAGATGCTGTGAAAAAAATGTGGGTGCACCTTAATTTTGTGCTGGTGCAACTAAATAAAAATAATAGGCAGAACGCCATTTCTCTTGTACGACACCGCTCATGGGAGCATCATGGACTATTTATTGAGGCCCTACAACGCCACGTTACTGCACCATCCACTGCAACAGAAACTCAAATATAAGGATTGATGTTTAATCGGAAAACCTAAATTACCGTATTTTCTGGAATATGGGTTACACCGGAATATTAGTTGTTTTAAGCAAAAACAGAAAAAACATGTATAAATCACTTTGGTATTAGCCTGTGAAGAACAAAAAGCAGCAGTGCAGTATCAGGTTCACTGAGCTGGTGACAGAGGGTTGAAAAGTACAAACGTAATAGGCCTACTTCCGTAAAGCTTGGTTGGCAAAGTTCCCATGGTTGGCGGTGCAGTGTGTAGTATAAAGAATGCATTACTCACCGAGACACTTAACATAACTCATTACAAAAAGAAGATCATATGTTGTGATAATGAAGTGCCCCAAAGCATTTTACCACATGACCTATATTGACTTTTAAATGGTATGTTTTATTGGTGGTGGTTTTGCAGTGAGTTTTATTTCACCTAGTTATAAGAATGAAAGCAGATGTTAAACATGAAGCCCTCAGGTCAGTAAATTAGACCAACAGTAGCAAATGATCATGATGTTTTCAAGTGTTCTGCCGCAAGGGTTTTTTTTTTTTTTTTTCATGATAGATGTATGCTAAGAACCTTCTGTTTTGTTCTGATTACTGCAGGGCAACAGACTGTAACTGTGGTCAGTGGTTCCAGGCACAAGAAGGAGATATTGGAAAACTCAGGCACAGTCTGCTCTCGTGGGTATCGCCCCACGCCGATGCCTGCATTGTCTGGGAAAGCACCCAGTGACTCAGATCAAGATAACACACATTTTCAAGATTCCCACTGCAGTGATTTTAGAAACATTGAAGTCATCAGTCACAAGTCCCTCCCCCATCCACAACTCAATGAGCCTCCTTTGAATTAGCTACTCAATGTGGTTCCTCTAACGTCATCATAAGCTCAAAATGTCTGTTTATCCAGAACAATCTAATGGCATTCACTTCACATTACTTTGTAACTAGGACGAAAATGATTTACTTGCTAAAATGCAATTGACTTACAGGATATTGTCTTTTTTTTCTTTGTTAGAGAACAGAGCAGAGATATTTTTAGGAAACCTCACCCAGCTGAGACGTTGATGTCAGATCTTAAGTCACGTTCACTGCCAGGCAATTATCAGATGATTCACTGTCTATAAAGGGTCAACAGATTTTGGCTGCGAAGAGCAAAATGTGGATGAGAGTTTAAAATGTACAAGTGACCACAAGGTGTTCAGGAACAGATGACAATGGGGAGGGCCAGCATCATCAACAGGACATTAGGGGCACGTTCTGAAAAGAGACACGTGTAAGAACTTTAAAACATAAATTTCATGTTTATTATTTTATGGAATCACAGTTTGGCCCAAACATGTATCCCAGAAAGACAACAAGGACATGAGAAATAATGATTCTCTACCTCTTTGCCGCCCACTTCAAATGTTATTACAGCATTCAGTGGCTCTTATCAGTTGCTATCCGAACAAAACATGTGGGTTAGAATTGCATCAGGATGTGCCAGACCTTCTTTATCATGGCTACAGTAATGAAATCAGACCAGAGGCACAAAAACTACTTGGTTATACTTAAGAGAAGATCATAGTTTGGAATAAAATGATACTAAAATAACACTGAGCGTTGTTGTAAAACAGGAAACAGATGTTTGTTAAAAAGCCCAGTGTTTTGTCACCCGCCCATCCACCTCAACCTCCTCGCTCTTTATACCAATGGTGACTTTTGCTCCTCTCTCTGTTAATGTAACATTCAGTTTTATTCAGACTTAATTCTATGTAGACTCCCTATGCTGGTCCAGTAGTCTTACTGTGACCTGGAAATAAAATGGTAATGTTTTGAAGTATACAACTTAGATGAAGAGGATGATATGTGAACAACTTTAAATGTGTTTTCTCTTTGACTGTAAATGAGAAATCAGTCCTGACGAGCTTTAGAGAAACTAAACTCCTCACATGAATGAATGCTATCGTATTGGTGAGGAAACACAAAGTGAGGACAAACTGAGATCCGTGTGCTTTATAAAGCTACTCCGGACTATCTAAATATAGTTAGACATGACTCAACACTCAACTTGTCATGTCATAGACAGATTGCTTGTATTTTTTCCCACTGGGTTGCCAGGATGCCAAAAGCAGTGGTGATGCATTATGACAAGATTTCCAACAGGAAATGTGAAATAGTATCTAAAATACTTTTGTGGATTACTCTGGGGGGGCAGCATGGTGACTGAGTGGTTAGCAGTGCTGCCTCACAGCAAGAAGGTTCCTGGTTTGAAACCCATCAGGGGCCTTTCTGTGTGGAGTCTGCATGTTCTCCCTGTGCTTGTGTGGGTTTTCTCCAGGTACTCTGGTTTCCTCCCACAGTCCAAAAACATGTATGTCAGGTTGATTGGTGACTCTAAATTGCCCATAGGAGTGAGTGTGAGTGTGTGAGGTTGTTTGTCTCTATGTGGCCCTGTGATGGACTGGGGACCTGTCCAGGGTGGACCCCTGCCTTTCACCCAGAGAGAGCTGGGATAGGCTCCAGCTGATCCCTGGGTCCTCTGGATTGTATTAGCCTTCTTTACTCTAGACTGGAGCAACTGATCTGCTTCTTTTCCAACTATCCCTGCCCTTTACCAACTCCCAACCCATGATCCCTATCTACATAAGTAATAGGCGGCAGAGGGAAAACACCCGTAGGTTTACTTGTTAAATCACCAGATCACAGTGAAAAGTTAATTCCTTTGGTTGATGTGTAACTTATACATGTTATATGTTTTGGTCCATGTTAGCTAGTTGTTAGTTACTTCTGAATACTGTAAATAGGCTTTTGTGACAGTCACTGTTGTGTTGTTGTTTCTTGCCTCTGGTGTATTTGTCAAACACACTATTTCAGGCAAAAGTGACTGGCACTGCACCGTTTCTGTAATTTTCAAAGTTACACAGACTAGTACAAAGCTCACGCCACAACAACATTTCTTGTTAAAATGTGCAACAAGCTGAGGTAATCATGTATCGCTGAAATAAATTCACAACATTTTTTTAACAGCTCATTTTCGTGACATTCCAGCAAAAAAAAAAGAAAGACTGGCAAGACCAAGCAGGGACAGTAATGTCAAAATCAAAGTCATATTTGTGGCTGCATGTGACATAGTGACATAAAAATGGTTTTGGAAGTGCTGTGGGCTCTTGGTGTCCACTGGTATGTCTTCCTGTGTCATTTTCAGGAAGTGATGGTAGCTCCACCAGTATGAGTGTGAATCCTGCAGCTGACAGTCGGGTTGTCACGTCTCTGCAGACTGAGGGAACACCCTTAATTTAATTTATCCAAATACTGTGCCCAAAAATAACTTTGTGATCTAATGAAAGTCTCCACTATTATTCCATTCTACTCATTTCCTTCCCATTTGGACTTCTTTATTTATTTTGTTTTGTTTTTGTTTTGTGTGTGGTTTTCATGTTTGTAGTAGCTACATAAAGAAAAGGGGTGAACATGTAAACAGATGACGTCATCCAGAAGCCACACTAACAAACAAGTTTCATGCAGAGAATACCATATAATCTTTTTTATGCTGTGTGCCACAAGTATTATTCTAACCATACTGTACTAATGTCATGGTTTGAACGTGTTGTTGGAAGGTGACACAACACTTTGTGGTCCATACTTCCCATTTGTAGCAGATGAAACATCTGCCCCAGCATGTGTGCCAGCTCAAACTCCTTCCTGATGTCAAGCAGGGAGGGCCAGACAGGGTGGGGGAGGACAAATTGAAAACAGACATGAGGGGAAGTAACGTGTGGCTTCGTCAGACTTTTAGTTCGTTCCCTACGTTTTTCTTTCTTCATTTTCTCTCCTTTCCCTGAGTCAGTGAAGAAATTATGAAGAAAAGCACCTCAGAGTGCTGAGCATCACACTGGCCACTTTACAGCAACTGTACTTCAGGCAGAGTGTTGATATTAGAGCCCAAACACCAGTTAAACCTCTGAAATCTGATGAGTAATGTAGATGAAATCCAGACACTTTTACGCGTGAGAAAATCTGTTTAGCTGCCAAACTACAGTTGCAATCACTATCAGGTGTTCTGACTCACTGACCCTGTGTCAGATAGTCAGACAGAGGAGTGTTTACTGGTTATTCCAGTGGTCTTGTGGTCAACTTGTCAATGTCTGCTGTTGTATAATCCTTCAGTTCAGCAGCTGAGAGACGCTGGAGTGTCATTTTCGTAAGTACAAATTAGCACTGCCTCACATGAGCTTCACTCTGGCTTTAATTCAACTCCACTCTCTGCTCAGAGCTTCTTCTCTCTTGACATCTCAGGAATTTAAAGTGTATTATAATGTGGAACTGATATGCAACAATGAGCCCCGTTTAAACAGCTTTGTGTTAAGTATCACTGCAGGAGGTTTCAAAGCCACATCGATTTCTCACAGTCCTCAATGCATCTGAACTCCAGCCACCGACTCGCCCATTACAGGCTTCAGTGACAAGAAATGATCTACCCCTATCAATATACTCTGCTCCTGAAAAGGTTTATGGAACTAAACAAAGACAAGACAAACAAAGGGCCATGTGTTATTGCTTACAACAGGCCATGGTTTAGCAAATCATAACTTCTTTTGTTCAAGTAACAAGGAGATGTTACCCCCAGTTGATACATCCTGCAAATTATGCAGCTTCAGGGGGAATAGAAGGGTTCCCCTTTCCCCAAAAGTCAATAAATCCACTGTCCTGGACAAAACAGAGACAAAATCTCATCTGAACAGAATTCACTTAGACTTCAATTCCTGTGGTGTGTTATGCTCACACACACACACGGTCTCCAAAGTTCCCCTAAGTACTGAAGTTACCTTCACTACAGTACTATTGGTTGGTGTTGTAAATCCAGTTGGAATATAACTACATCTAAAACGTCAGTAATTTGCTTGATTGCAATTTTAATTTCATAATTGTCATGCCCTGGGCACAGCTGCATTTATGTTGGTGCTGTGATCGAGGCTCGGATTGTCTCTATAGTCCCAAATCAAAAGGGTTTGTTTTGGTGGCCTACAGCTTCAGTTTTGTAACAAAGTTTGCAAAACCTGAAATGACTGTCACTACTATAAATTTCCAGAGTTAAAAAATGCCTCCTCACATTATGACCTGACCTTCACATTTTTCTTATCAGCACAATTCTTGTCAAAACTGTTGTGCACACCCTGGACACTCACTGCATTGATAGCAATGTGGCAGTGAAATTATTATCTATGCAAATGCGAATGTTTCAGTGTCTTCCTTAGGTGGGTGCATGTTTGTGGCATGAATTTGATTTCATGTTCCATTATGCTTTGCCACCTGCATATTGTTTATTGTTGTTGTTCTTTTCTCTCTCCTCTATCCACTCGGGGCAGGTGCTGCTCAACCTGAGCCTGGTTCTGCTGGAGGTTCTTCAGTTAAAGGGAGTTTTTCCTCTCCACTGTCGCCAAGTGCTGCTCATAAAGGGTTTGTTGGGTTTTTTCTTTTTTGTAAAGTGCCTTGAGATGATTGAATTGTGATTTGGTGCTATACCGATAAAACTGAATTGAACTGAATGTCACATTGTGTAAAATGTGTCTTTCTTAGAGAATATTTGCTCAATCTGGTTTTCTCCCATTCTCTGAAAACAATGAGCCAAAGAAAAGAGATGTGTACATGCTGAGAAAGTAGTTTATTATTTCATCTCTTCACAACATCCTCAAATCAGATATACATTTTCAGGCAATCTCCACCCATTACCTCTGTATTATCTAGAAAATACATTTGAAAAAAAACTACTGTCCTCTGTAAGACAAAAATAAACAAAGTGTTTAACTTTACTGAAACAGTTTCAGTAAATGGTCCCATGCATTGACCCCCAGCCACTGTATTGTTAGCATTTGTTATGACTGCAATTATCAGTGTTCTCACAGAATTTACAATAGCAAAGAAGGTGCAGTCCAAGACTCAACGCAGTAACAACACAGTGTTGAAGTAAACCAAACTGACACAGTGAGACATTCATACATGGAGTACTTTGTTTTTTTAAAGTAACCTGCATACAAAAATCTATACAGGCAAGTATCTGCTTTATGTTTTTTAAATATAATATCAGAAATACCATAGTCATCCTTTTAAATACAAAAACAATATATAAATAAGAGTTTTCCGACCTTTAAATATCATCAATAAATATCTGAGAAATTTCTCACACCTCAGTCTGACAAAAAGAGACCTGAGTAATGCACGGGCTCAAAGGTGCATTTAAAGGTGCAATACATAAACTTTCTGCGCACCCCTCAAGCCTCACCGTCCTTTTTCCAAGCACAAGGGAGGGAACGGTGATCATCACCTTTAAAACAAACCATGAGTCCCTAGAGCCAGTGTTTGGTTTGTCTGTCCTGGGCTATTGTGACCCAACAAGGCTGCCTCCTTCTAAGATTAAGAAAATGTTCTAAAGTGCAAAACAACCTAAAATAAATTAATGCGACTGAATAAAACACAGGAATAGCTGATTTTAAATAACCGGACATTTCAGATCTACACAGTCACTGCATAACCTTGGGAACGTCTCCTACACAACTTGCGGATCCACACCCAGTAAAGGAAGATCATAAACAGCCAGTAGCAGACGTAGGCCACAGAGCCATAGATGAGAAATTTGATCTCCAGTTGCTTCTTTGGCGTTGACCAGTCCAGTTTGGTCTCCCTGTAGATTGTATAACTGAGACCACTTAACAAAATGGCTGCCCACACTGACAGAGGGATGAGGGGCATGTAGTTCCCTACAATGTTACGCCTTCCTGATGTGCCCCAGCTGCTTTTGTTCATGGTGATAATGGAAAAGTACTTAGAAGGTAACAGGCTGGTCATGTACAGAACTGCATAGAGGGACATGAAGATCATTACCATGTCTCTGCGTAGGAGACACGCGTAAGCGGCTTTAATCATCCCGATTATCTGGATGCAGCACAGGACCCAGAGAATGTTCCACACCGAGCCCGTCCAGAAGAGTTTGATGACAGTGGCGGTGACGAAGAACGGGAAGATGCCTGCGACAATGGCCTCATAGGTCATCCAGAGGTGATGCTTGTGCCACCACATGGCATTGTAGAGCCACTCACGGAAGTAAGATTTTGTCCAGCGAATCTGCTGGTTGAGCCAGCGCAGAAACGGGGCAGGTGTCTCAGTGTAGCATTTGGACCGTGCTGTGTATCTGGAGAAAATGGCAAAACAAAACAAAGGCAATAAAACATCTGTGCAGTCATTCATAACTACTTCATTGCATCATTCAAGGGTAACTGCGTGTTTGGGTCTATGTATATTAACGTGAAGAAGCTTCTTACTTTGTGGCGAAACCCATGCTCAGCATACGGTTGGTGAGATGTCTGTCGTCACCGAAGGTGCAGTGAGTCCCCAAAAACTTCTGATTGTACCAAGACTCCAGAAACTGCTGGAGGAGATCATTCCTGTAGAGACCTTTGTGAACATGAAGAAACAAATGAAATGTTATTTACAGAGCCTCAAAGCCATAACTACTGCTGCTTGATCTCATCATTGATGCGTTGGCTTACCCAAGGGTCCACTAATGCAGGACACACAGTTGAAGAAGGACTGGCAGGCCCTTTCGATGTTGAAAGCCATCCAGTACCTAAGACTGCTCATGAAGCTGATGTACGAGTCTTTCAAGTTGAGAATCATCACGTCTCCTCCCACAGCACCATACTTGTCGTTACTCTCCAGCACTTTACACAGCTCCACTGTGGCCAGAGGGTCCAGCTTAGTGTCTGAGTCACAGACCTGGAGGAGAGAGAGAGAGAGTCAGGTCATTAACATTTTGAAACACAATAATTTTCTTTTCATAAAATGTTCTTGAAGTATTGAAAATGCGAACAGAAAAAGGCATACCTGTACATAATCAACTGAATCCTTCAGTGCTTTAAAGGCCGTGTACATCACCTCCCGCTTGCCGCCCCACTTCTGCATGATTGCCACACACCTTCTGTTCTGGATAAGGTCTTCTATGTCTCGTACTTGTGGATCTGTTCCCATATCGATATAAGGATCCCAACCCGGACCTGCTGTTTCAGCAGCCTGCTGGGCCTGGTTGGGGTCCCATGTATGGTAGTTGTTGTTCCACACATAGCAGGCGGGATCCTGGTCTGCAAACACCTCCCTGAACATCTCCATCATATATCGGTCATCATCGGAGTTTCCATCTATCACCAAGATGATGCGCAGCAGCTCAGAAGGATAATGGAGGGCCTTGATGGAGTTGAGGCACTCTCGGAGATAGACCGGGTCCTCCTGGTAAGCCGATATAGTGAGCGCAATAGATTTTGTAAAGGTACACGGCTTTTTGCGGGCTCTCATTCGCCGGTGCTCAATGAAGGCGAATAAGCTCTGGACCATCAGGTGGAGGGACAGGAGTAATCCATAAAAGCCAAACGCAATAAGTCCATACATGGTGCTCCCCAGCTGGAAACCCTTAATATAGGCCCAGATCATGACAGCCAGGACTAACAGAGCAAAAAGGAAAGTGAAGATGGCGCGGATTACTGTGCCGCACTTCTTCAGCACAGGTTTTGGCTCCATTGTGATTCTTTAGACTAGAGAAAAAGACACCACATATTAGTATGACGTGTACATGCATAAAGGACTGGTTGCTACTGTTCCCCACATACTAAAAACCCACACTCATGGTCCTTTGGTTTGCAAAAAAGGTGCATTACATGAATTTAATTGTTTATGTGGAATGTTGAAAGGCACCTGAACAAGCACCATAAAGTTATTTTAAATGAATAAATAAAAAATAATAAATCTGCCAAGCCTTAAGCTCCTAGAGTGTTATTTAGGGAACCTGTTATACTCACAAGTACAATAAATAATATAACATATAATATAATAATATTATATAAAAAATATAAAAATATATTAAAAAATAATATAATATATATAAATAATAAATAATATAAATATAAATAAATATAGTGGGTCTAATTCAATTTTGTTTGTATATAACAAGTTTAGAATTATGACTTACTGAAATGACAATACATATTTGAAATACTGTAAAAACATATGGCTGACAAAGAAAACAATAAATAAAGAATGTGCTTATTAAATGACTGAATTATTAAGATAATAGCAAAAAGAACAAAGAGTTAATCATTCACATTCAATTACACTGCATTCGTGAATTTCCGTTATTATTTTTACAGGTTCCCGTAATATAACATAGACACAGATTATATTTCATCCTACCTGATCTCAAGCTCGGCTGGATTTTAAAACAAGGAGACACTCAGTTCGTGTTTATCAGGAAACTTGGCGCAGACTTCTGTGCTTCAGAGTCCACTGTGATGCAGAAAGGAGCCATGTGCCCACTTTTTATACCTGAGAATTACTGTGTAATGCGCGCCCCCGCCCACGTCTCAAATCTTGCTGCTGCGTCAGCAGCAAGATGCACCGGGCGCACGCCTGTTTTGTTTTCTTTTGACATGGCAACACCCAAAACTTTGCCCTGTGTGACGAGGTGTATTTTAATATTACCTGATACCGCAGTTTTGTTGTATTTCATTTTATTTTATTTTGCCTTAATTCAATTTTTTTTTTTTTTTTTGAATTGAATTTTATTTTGTTTTATTTTAAGCAGCCCCAAGATCATCCTCAAGACTAGTTTTGTTCCTTTTATTCAAGATTAAATACATGTGGGAAGTGTGAGAGTTTTAACAATGTTTAACTAAATATATTTGTGAATCATGTATCCTGCCTTCTTATGCCAAAAAGACAAATCTGAGGTATTCAATCACATTAGGACTAAGAGAAACATAAGTAACCCATCCATCCATCCATCATCTATACCTCCTATACCCCATACCCAGGGTGAATTTATTTCAGCGATACATGATTACCTCAGTTTGTTTCACATTTTAACAAGAAATGTTGTTGTGGCGTGAGCTTTGTACTAGTCTGTGTAACTTTGAAAATTACAGAAACGGTGTTATATCACTTTTGCCTGAAATAGTGTGTGTGACAAATACACCAGAGGCAAGAAACAACAACACAACAGTGACTGTCACATATTTGCCAAAGGTCCAGTGTAATAAAAGCCTATTTACAGTATTCAGAATTAACTAACAACTAACTAACTAACATGGACCAAAACATGTGACATGTATAAGTTACACACCAGGGAGCCTATCCCAGCTCTCTTTGGGTGGAAGGCAGGTGTACACTCTGGACATGTCTCCATCACATAGAGACAAACTGCCGCAGGTAAGTAATTCCTTGAGGTTGTAATCAGACTTGTAAAAAAGTGAGATGTTTCCCTCTGCTGGCTCGTATCTGAAACTGCACGTCAAACCAAAGGTGCAGAAAAACAGAAGCAGGAAACTGATTCCTTTTAATTGTCAAGTGTTATAGTGGGAGTGAAGCTGGTGTCACAGGCTAAAAGGAAATCTCATGTGTGTTCTGTGCCGCTAATCTCTGACTTCAAAAGACAAAAGCTGTCCCATATGGTTCTCTGAGTTGCTGCCACTGTCCGCTAACCATGATTACATCCCTGGAGAGTTTCTTCATGGGGAAATCTGCTGACCGCTCATGAGGGTCCACACCCTTTGCCACAAGAGCTGGCCTGAGCCGTCAACAGGGTTCACGTCAGACCTAAATAGAAGCCACCAGCAACTGTTGTCATGTACGGAGGCCGAGCCAGTCAATGTGTTTAGATGGTGAGCCGGCCTTACTGGATATGTCATTATATGTTGGTTTTCTCCATGAGCTCTTGCAGGGGTCACTAAATATAGGAAATTAAATAAATCAATAATATCTGGGTTTTTTCCTACATGTTTTTATCTTAAGCAATCGAATATCAATGTGTGTCTATTTTGATGATTAGCATTCAATTAATATTCAGTCAGCTTGTCCTTTTATTTCTTTTTTCTGCAGAACCGTGTTAACTGCATGTTCAAAACATCTGTTACCGGAGCCAGCTTTCTGTCCAAGGCCAGGTGTTCAAAGAAAATGTGTGCACCATCCATCATGCCTCATACTAGTCAGAGCCGTTGTTTGTTCATAGGCTCTGAGTGCTCAGAAATCTTAAGGCCAGTCTTTTCAGTGGTCAAGCAAATACCTGATGAATCACTTCTTTTCTCTCCACCACACCAAAGCAACCAAAAGCACCAGTCGCAATTTTATATCAGTTTTTAAATCTAGAGAAAACGCTGCTGGATACTGAATTGCCACTTTTCCAACAGTGTTTCATCCTCAGTGATTATGGAGTAAGTGTGCAACATGCGTTACTCTTTCAACCCACAGAGAGCAGTGTAGCAGCATTTTGATACTCTTGGTGATTTACTTTTGGCTCACTATAAATTTCAAGTTTGCTTCTTAACTGTTCTGTGCTATAAAGACTTCTCAAAGATTTATTCTTAAGCAGGAACCATGTCTGCCCATTCATTGTGAAGTCATTAAGAGCTTGTAGAGCCAAATTTATAGGAGGCCTGTAGCTCCGTCACACAGGACGCTGCAGCCTAACCAAAGATATCACTTATGGCACTGACACAAGTGGCTTTTAGAAGCATATATACTGATGACACCTGTCTGTGAACTCACAGTAATGTAATGTCTGGGTGAGAGCAGTCACTGCTGTGTGAATGGTAAGACATGAGAAATGCATGCTCCTGCCTCACTTCTAGACCTGCACAATGCACACACACTATAGCACCACATACAGTGGGTACGGAAAGTATTCAGACCCCTTTAAATTTTTCACTCTTTGTGTCATTGCAGCCATTTGCCAAAATCAAAAAAGTTCATTTTATTTCTCATTAATGTACACTCAGCACCCCATCTTGACAGAAAAAAACAGAAATGTAGAAATTCTTGCAAATTTATTAAAAAAGAAAAACTGAAATATCACATGGTCATAAGTATTCAGACCCTTTGCAGTGACACTCATATTTAACTCACATGCTGTCCATTTCTTCTGATTCTCCTTGAGATGGTTCTGCTCCTTCATTGGAGTCCAGCTGTGTTTAATTAAACTGATTGGACTTGATTAGGAAAGGCACACACCTGTCTATATAAGACCTTACAGCTCACAGTGCATGTCAGAGCAAATGAGAATCATGAGGTCGAAGGAACTGCCCAAGGAGCTCAGAGACAGAATTGTGGCAAGGCACAGATCTGGCCAAGGATACAAAAGAATTTCTGCAGCACTCAAGGTTCCTAAGAGCACAGTGGCCTCCATAATCCTCAAATGGAAAAAGTTTGGGACGACCAGAACTCTTCCTAGACCTGGCCGTCCAGCCAAACTGAGCAATCGTGGGAGAAGAGCCTTGGTGAGAGAGGTAAAGAAGAACCCAAAGATCACTGTGGCTGAGCTCCAGAGATGCAGTAGGGAGATGGGAGAAAGTTCCACAAAGTCAACTATCACTGCAGCCCTCCACCAGTCGGGGCTTTATGGCAGAGTGGCCCAACGGAAGCCTCTCCTCAGTGCAAGACACATGAAAGCCTGCACAGAGTTTGCCAAAAAACACATGAAGGACTCCCAGACTATGAGAAATAAGATTCTCTGGTCTGATGAGACCAAGATTGAACTTTTTGGCGTTAATTCTAAGCGGTATGTGTGGAGAAAACCAGGCACTGCTCATCACCTGCCCAATACAATCCCTACAGTGAAACATGGTGGTGGGAGCATCATGTTGTGGGGGTGTTTTTTCAGCTGCAGGGACAGGACGACTGGTTGCAATTGAAGGAAAGATGAATGCGGCCAAGTACAGAGATATCCAGGAAGAAAACCTCTTCCAGAGTCCTCAGGACCTCAGACTGGGCCGAAGGTTCACCTTTCAACAGGACAATGACTCTAAGCACACAGCTAAAATAACAAAGGAGTGGCTTCGGAACAACTCTGTGACCGTTCTTGACTGGCCCAGCCCGAGCCCTGACCTAAACCCAATTGAGCATCTCTGGAGAGACCTGAAATGGCTGTCCACCAACGTTCACCATCCAACCTGACAGAACTGGAGAGGATCTGCAAGGAAGAATGGCAGAGGATCCCCAAATCCAGGTGTGAAAAACTTGTTGCATCATTCCCAAGAAGACTCATGGCTGTACTAGCTCAAAAGGTGCTTCTACTCAATACTGAGCACAGGGTCTGAATACTTATGACCATGTGATATTTCAGTTTTTCTTTTTTAATAAATTTGCAAAAATTTCTACATTTCTGGTTTTTTTCTGTCAAGATGGGGTGCTGAGTGTACATTAATGAGAAATAAAATGAACTTTTTTGATTTTGGCAAATGGCTGCAATGACACAAAGAGTGAAAAATTTAAAGGGGTCTGAATACTTTCCGTACCCACTGTATCTGACTTTACTGATGTGGTCCACATGTGAATTCTTTAGCATCATCTTCTCAGCTCAGCCAGATGCCACTGTGTTTTTGATCCAAGAGATGTAATTGCAAACTTTTGTGTAAACCCAGGCTTCTTGTGAGAGCACAGACATGCCCCCAAGATACAACTCCCTGGAGCTCTTGTTGCATATCATGGGCCCCCCGAGTCACCCTGAGGATAACATAGATGAGGATATCTTATCAAGAGGCAGAAACACTGTTTTGTAAACAGGAGCCATGATCTCAGTGTTACCTGACAGGAGTCCCTCCCTCCATCTAGGTAGATAGATTTTCTGTGGTTTTTGGAGAAGATATGCAGGAACGCATGTGTCATCACTCAGGAGAGGTGCATCTAGTCATTGCACCTTATGTGGGTACCTTGCTGGAAACTCCAGATAAAGAATATACATCAGCAAGTGTCTGTGAAATCACAGCATGAAAAAGAGCTTTGATAAACCAATATGTAGCTCGTAGCTCACAGCCCTCGTCGCTGGGATGAAAACTCCCCAACCAGAAATCTGGCACATTGTCCCCTCACTGGCACACTTTGAAGGACGGGGTGCAGGATACACAAAGTTGTTCAGAGCACCAGGTCGACTCAGGTTGATCAGTGGTGGATAAACTTGGTTGAATTAATATGCTGTTCAGTGCCTTCTGGTTCCCAAATGTCATGCTCCCCCAGCCGAACGTCAACATTTGATCTGAAACAATAAAACCCAAAATGAGAGTCATGAAAGTGGTGTTAAAGAAAGGACATCATTCTAAGCTTTCAAGCACGACATAAATCTGTCAGGTTTTACCAGCTGCTGAGTCTTAGTTTGCATGTAAATGGAGAAACAAGTTATGTGATGATCTCTTACTCTGGTTTACAGCAGAGAGCACCCACCCATCAGACAGTAGAGCTCCACCACAGTTACTGTACCCGGTAAAGACAGACACTTGGCAGAGCTCAGAGGTTTCTGGGCACTCGTACTCTCCGACATGCTTGTCGTCCTCCTCCAGGGCAAATACTGTATAAACATTAAAAAATATATAGAGCAAAACTTTAGTCATAACTTTTGTTATCAAAAGGCGACTTTTGTCGTCATATTTTATGCAGTCTCTGTTAATTTTGTACTGTACCTCCTCAAAAGAGAATCAGAAGGAGGGAAAACCTCATTCTGGCTGGTAGATTAATGCTCTCTCACCCCCTTATCTCCTTTCGCTCAAGGTCTTCTATCGTCAGATACACTGGAAACACTAAACAGGTGTCACGTTTCCCCTGTCACATGGGGCTCAGTGTAGAGCATAGAAGACCAAACATATTGCGGTTCAGCACAGTGGAAATAGCTTGAATATGGAAGTAATCTGAAGTGCAATTTCCCTTTGTCAGTAATCTTTCACATACCGTGTTTCCTTTCTTAGTATATTTTAAGCAGCCTAATTTCTTTCTAAATTTACACTCAGTTTTCTTTTCCTTGAAATGTACAAAGGTTGTGTATGTGGACAAAGACACGGCTTGTGGGTGACACTAGTAGTTCCAGATGCTGTTACAGATGTAATTGTGTAATATTCTATAGAAAGAAGAAACACATTTTAAAAAAATCATGAGAAAAGCATTTACTGTTTAAATGATTTAATGGTTCTTTTAAAGCTTCTCTTTAATCATCAAGGTTCCTGGAAAAATGTATGTAGCTGCTGCTATACAGGGTAGTGACAGCCCTGACACAGGTGTATGTAACACACTAAGAAAAAACATGGTTTCTGTTCAAACAAACTCAAGCATATACAGTGGGTACGGAAAGTATTCAGACCCCTTTAAATTTTTCACTCTTTGTGTCATTGCAGCCATTTGCCAAAATCAAAAAAGTTCATTTTATTTCTCATTAATGTACACTCAGCACCCCATCTTGACAGAAAAAAACAGAAATGTAGAAATTTTTGCAAATGTATTGAAAAAGAAAAACTGAAATATCACATGGTCATAAGTATTCAGACCCTTTGCAGTGACACTCATATTTAACTCACATGCTGTCCATTTCTTCTGATCCTCCTTGAGATGGTTCTGCTCCTTCATTGGAGTCCAGCTGTGTTTAATTAAACTGATTGGACTTGATTAGGAAAGGCACACACCTGTCTATATAAGACCTTACAGCTCACAGTGCATGTCAGAGCAAATGAGAATCATGAGGTCGAAGGAACTGCCCAAGGAGCTCAGAGACAGAATTGTGGCAAGGCACAGATCTGGCCAAGGATACAAAAGAATTTCTGCAGCACTCAAGGTTCCTAAGAGCACAGTGGCCTCCATAATCCTCAAATGGAAAAAGTTTGGGACGACCAGAACTCTTCCTAGACCTGGCCGTCCAGCCAAACTGAGCAATCGTGGGAGAAGAGCCTTGGTGAGAGAGGTAAAGAAGAACCCAAAGATCACTGTGGCTGAGCTCCAGAGATGCAGTAGGGAGATGGGAGAAAGTTCCACAAGTCAACTATCACTGCAGCCCTCCACCATCGGGGCTTTATGGCAGAGTGGCCCGACGGAAGCCTCTCCTCAGTGCAAGACACATGAAAGCCCGCATAGAGTTTGCCAAAAAACACATGAAGGACTCCCAGACTATGAGAAATAAGATTCTCTGGTCTGATGAGACCAAGATTGAACTTTTTGGTGTTAATTGTAAGCGGTATGTGTGGAGAAAACCAGGCACTGCTCATCACCTGCCCAATACAATCCCTACAGTGAAACATGATGGTGGGAGCATCATGTTGTGGGGGTGTTTTTCAGCTGCAGGGACAGGACGACTGGTTGCGATAGAAGGAAAGATGAATGCGGCCAAGTACAGAGATATCCTGGAAGAAAACCTCTCCCAGAGTGCTCAGGACCTCAGACTGGGCCGAAGGTTCACCTTTCAACAGGACAATGACTCTAAGCACACAGCTAAAATAACAAAGGAGTGGCTTCAGAACAACTCTGTGAACGTTCTTGACTGGCCCAGCCAGAGCCCTGACCTAAACCCAATTGAGCATCTCTGGAGAGACCTGAAAATGGCTGTCCACCAACGTTCACCATCCAACCTGACAGAACTGGAGAGGATCTGCAAGGAAGAATGGCAGAGGATCCCCAAATCCAGGTGTGAAAAACTTGTTGCATCATTCCCAAGAAGACTCATGGCTTGTACTAGCTCAAAGGTGCTTCTACTCAATACTGAGCACAGGGTCTGAATACTTATGACCATGTGATATTTCAGTTTTTCTTTTTTAATAAATTTGCAAAAATTTCTACATTCTGTTTTTTCTGTCAAGATGGGGTGCTGAGTGTACATTAATGAGAAATAAAATGAACTTTTTTGATTTTGGCAAATGGCTGCAGTGACACAAAGAGTGAAAAATTTAAAGGGGTCTGAATACTTTCCGTACCCACTATAGATAGATAGATAGATAGATATATTCCTGTTTGCTGCAAAATGTCTAAATATGCAGCTACACTTGACTAAACCCTATGATTAGACACTTTAGGCTAAAGTATAATGCATTCCCATCCAGCAGAGGCAAGTCCCACCTATCTCATTACTCTGTGGTACACACACCGTTCGCCTCATTCCTTTTCCACTGCATTTGATTGCCTTGA
>NW_022872924.1:94282-107257 GCF_900324485.2 Mastacembelus armatus | reverse complement strand
ACAACCGCGAATTGAACCATTTGCCCTAACCCTAACCACCTAAATGAGTTATTTGAACTTACTTTTTCCAACTCAAACCCTGATCCTAATACACATGAATTGAACACATTTGCCTACCCTAACCATAAAGACGGGTATTGACATATCGCCTAACCCTAACCCTAATGTAATGTTGAAACTTTTTTTTTTGTTTTTTGTTCCAACCCAAAGCCTAACCTTAAACATGTGTATGATGCATTCGCCTAATCTAACCCTAAACCCTAACACCATAAAGAACGGAAGAGTAATATTGGATTCCTAAGCACTGAACCTTAACCCATTTTCTATTAAAACCTTATGTTTTTTCCACACCCTAAAACCTAACCTAACACGTGAAGTTTATCACATTTGCATAACCACTAAGACCTTAAAATACGGGTATTTACATATTCGCCTACCCTAACCTTAAAAAACGGAATTGAAAACACTTTGCCTAAACAGCCTAACCCTAAAACACTCAATCCTGAACACGTTTGGCCTAACCTAACCCTAACTTAAACATAGAGTATTGAATCATTTGCCAACCCTAACCTTAACCCTAAAACACTGGAATTGAGTCCTATTTTCCTAACGCCTGACCCTAACCCAATTTTCTTAGTTTTAAAACTTTTTTCCAAACCCTGAACCCTATCCTAACACGTGAATGAACACCTTTGCTAACCCAACTTTAAAATACGGGTTATGAACATATTCGCCAAACGCCCTGAACCTAAAAAAAAGGAATTGCACACTTTGCCTAACCCTAACCCTAACCGAACACTTTGCCTAACCGTTAACCCTACTACTAAAACATGGGTATTGGACTGTATTCGCCTAACCCTATACCTTACCCCTACAAACACAGGAATTGAGTGCATTTTTTCCTAACCCTGACCTAACCCTCATTTCTACTTTCAACGTATTTTTCCACACCTAACCCTCAATCCTAAACCCGAATTGAAAACATTGCCTAACCCTCAACCCTAATGGTTATTTTGAACCTTACTTTTTCCAACTCAAAAACCTGATACTCAATACACGAACTGAACACATTTGCCTACCACCTAACCATAAAGAACGGTATTGACGTATTCGCCTACCAAACCCTAATATGTTATTGAAACTTTTTTTTTTCCAACCCAAAGCCAAACTTAAAAATGGGTATTGAATTCACTCGCCTAAATATTAACCCTAACCCTAACCCTGACAGAACAGGAATTGCAGTGCTTTTCCTACAACCTGACCGTAAAACCCTACTTTCTAATTTAAACTTAGTTTTTCCAACCAACACTCAATCCTAAAACATCGTGAATGAGCACAATTTGCATAACCTAACTCTTATAATAAGGGGTATTGAACATATTCGCCTAACCCTACACTCTAATAAAAAGGTGGAATTGAACACTTTGCCTAACCCTACAACCCTACCCCTATCCGAACATCAGTTGCCTAACACCCTAACCCTAAACTTAAACATAGGCTATTGATGATATCAGCCTAACCCTAACCCTAACCCTAAAACACTGGCAAATGATGGTGCATTTTCCTAACCCTGCCCTAACCCTAATTTCTAATTTTAACTTTATTTTTCCACCTAACCCAATCCTCAACGAAACACGTGAATTGAGCAGCATTTGCCTAACCCTAACTTTTAAAATAACGGTGATTGAACATATTCGCCTAACCCTAACCTTAAAAAAAAGGAATTGAACACTTTGCCTAACCGCATACCCTACCTGAAACACGTTTGCCTAAACCTAACCCCTAAACCCTCAACTAACTAAACAGGGTGATTGATGGCTTCCCTAATCTAAACCAACCTAACCCTAAAACACAGGAATTGAATGCATTCGCCTAGCCCTAACCTTAACCCCTTAAAACAAGGAATTGAGGCATTTGCCTAACCCTGAACCCTAACCCTAAGTTCTAATTTAAACGTTTTTTTCAACCTTACCCTAATCCTAAAACATGCAATGAAAACATTGCCTAAACCCTAACCCTAATGAGTTTATTTAACTTACTTTTTCCAACCCGAACCCTAATCCTAAAAAAACATGAATTGAACACCTTTTGCCTAACCTAACCTTAAACCTTGCATAACCTTAACCCTAAATTGTTATTGAAACTTGTTTTTCCAACCCAAAGCCTAAGCTTAAAACATGGGTATTGAATGCATTCGCCTAAATCTAACCAAAACCCTAACCCTAAAACAGGAATTGAGTGCATTTTCCTAACCTGACCCTAACCCTAATTTCTAATTTAAACGTATTTTTCTAACCCTAACCTAGCCTTAAAATACGTGATTGAACAATTTGCCTAACCTAACCTTAAATACGGGTATTGAACATATTCGCCTAACCCAAACCTTAAAAAAAAGAATTGAACACTTTGCCTAACCCAACCCTAACCCTAACCCTAAACACGTTTGCCTAACCGTAACCCTAACTTAAAACATGGGTATTGAATGTATTCGCCTAACCCTAACCTAAACCCTAAAACACAGGAATTGAGTGCATTTCCTAACCCTGACTTAACCCTATTTTTCAATTTAAACTTATTTTTTCCAACACTAAGCCCTAAGTCTAAAACACGAATTGAGCACATTTGCCAACCACCAAAAAACGGGTATTGAACATATTCGCCTAAACCCTAACCCTAAAAAAAGTAATTGAACCTTTTTGCCTAGATAACCTAACCCTAATCCTGAAACACGTTGCCTAACCCAACCCTAACTTAAAACAGAGTATGAAGCATTCGCCTAACCCTTAACCTAACCCTAAAACACTGGAAGTGAGTGCATTTTCACCTAACCCTGACCCTAACCCTAATTCTAATTTAAACTTATTTTCCAACCCTAACCCTAATCCTAAAACACGTGAATTGAACACATTTGCCTAACCCTAACTAAAAAATACAGGTTATGAAACAAGATTCGCCTAACCCTACCTTAAAAAAAGGATGGAACACTTGCCTAACCTAACCCTAACCCTAAAACACGTTTGCCTAAACCTAACCCTAACTTAAAACATGGGTATTGAATGTAAGCGGCCTAACCCTAACCTTAACCTAAACACAGGAATTGAGTGCATTTTCCTAACCCTGACCCTAACCCTAATTTCTAATTTAAACGTATTTTTTCCAAACCTAACCCTAATCCTAAAACACGCGAATTGAAAACTTTGCCTAACCCTAACCTCTAATGGAGTTGATTTGAAACTTACTTTTTTCCAACTCAAAACCCGGGATCCCTAATACACATGAATTGACACATTTTGCTAACCCAACATAAAAACGTATGAAACATATTCGCCTAACCCTAACCCTAATATGTTATTGAAACTTTTTTTTTCCAACCCAAAGCCTAAACTTAAAACATGGGTATGAATGCATTCGCTAAACACAACCCAACCCTAACCTAAAGAACAGGAATTGAGTGCATTTTCCTAACCCTGACCTTAACCCTATTTTCTAATTTAAACTTATTTTTCCAACCCTAAACCCTAATCCTAAAACACGTGAATTGAACACATTTGCCAAACCCTACCTTAAATAACGTATTGAACATATTCGCCTAACCCTAACCTTAAAAAAAGGAATTGAACACTTTGCCTAACCTAACCCTAACCCTAATCCTGAACACGTTTGCCTAACCCTAACCCTAACTTAAAACATAGGTATTGAATGCATTCGCCAACCCTAACCTTAACCCTAAAACACTGGAATTGAGTGCATTTTCCAACCCTGACCCTAACCCTAAGTCTTCTAGTTTAAACTTTTTTTTCCAACCCTAACCCTAATCCTAAAACACAGTGAAGTGAAACATTTGCTAACCCTAAACTTTAAAATACGGGTATTGAACATATTCGCCTAACCCTAACCTTAAAAAAAAGGAATTGAACACTTTGCCTAACCCTAACCCTAACCCTAAACACGTTTGCCTAAACCTAACCCTAACCCTAACTTAAAACATGGGTATTGAATGCATTCGCCTAAATCTAACCAAAACCCTAACCCTAAAACACAGGAATTGAATGCCTCCGCCTAACCCTACCTAATAAATCCTAAACACTGAATTGAGTGCATTTTTCCTAACCACTGACCTAACCCTAATATAATTTAAACTGTATTTTTCCAACCCTAACCCTAATCCTAAAACACGTGAATTGAGCACATTTGCCTAACCCTAACTTTAAAATACGGGTATTGAACATATTCGCCTAACCCTAACCTTAAAAAAAGGAATTAAACACTTTGCCTAACCCTAACCCTAAACACGTTTGCCTAAACCTAACCCTAACTTAAAACATGGGTATTGAATGCATTCGCAAATCTAGCAAACCCAACCTAAAACAGAATGAATGCATTCGCCTAGCCCTAACCTTAACCCTAAAACAAAGAGGAATTGATGCATTTCTTAACCTGCTACCGACCCAACCCAATTCTATTTAAAAACGTTTTTTTTTCCAAACCTAACCCTAATCCTAAAACATGCGAATTGAAAACTTTGCCTAACCCTAAACCCTAATGTTATTATAACTTACTTTTTCCAACCGAACCCTAATCCTAAAACACATGAATTGAACACTTTGCCTAACCCTAACCTTAAACCTTGCATACCCTAACCCTAAATTGTTATTTGAAACTTGTTTTTCCAACCCAAAGCCTAAGCTTAAAACATGGGTATTGAATGCCATATTGCCTAATCGTACCATACCCTAACCCTAAACAACAGGAATATGAAGTGACATTTTCCGTCACTGAACCCTAACCACCTATTTTCTTAATTTAACCGTATTTATCATACAGTTCTAAACCCTAACCCTAATCCTAAAATACGTGAATTGAACACATTTGCTCCACTAACCCTAACCCTAAAATACGGGTATTGAACATATTCGCCTAACCCTAACCTTAAAAAAAGGAATTGAACACTGGCTAACCGAACCCTAACCCTAAACACGTTTGCCTAAACCTAACCCTAACCTTAAAACATGGGTATTGAATGTATTCGCCTAACCCTAACCTTAACCATAAAACACAGGAATTGAGTGCATTTTCCAACCCGAACCCTAACCCTAATTTCTAATTTAAACGTTTTTTCCCAAACCTAACCCTAACCAAAACACGCGAATTAAAACATTTGCTAACCCTAACCCTGGTTATTGAACTACTTTTCCAACTCAAACCCTGATCCTAATACACATGAATTGAACACTTTGCCTAACCCTAACCCTAATATGTAATTTAAACGTTTTTTTCCAACCCAAAGCCTAAACTTAAAACATGGGTATTGAATGCATTCGCCTAACCCTAACCTTAACCCTAACACAGGATTGAGTGCATTTTCCTAACCCACCCTGACCAACCATATTTCTAATTTAACTTATTTTTTCCAACCCTAACCCCTAACCCTAAAACACGTGAATTGAGCACATTTGCCTAACCCTAACCTTAAAATAACGGTAATTGAACATATTTCGCCTACCTAAACCTTAAAAAAGTAATGAACACTTGCCACCCCTACCCAATCCTGAACCACATGTTATTGCCTACCCTAAACCCTAACTTAAAACATAGGTATTGAATGCATTCGCCTAACCCTAACCCTAACCCTAAAACAACGGAATTGAGTGCATTTTCCAACCCTGACCAACCCTATTCAATTTAAACTTATTTTTCCAACCCTAACCCAATCCTAAAACACGTGAATTGAGAACATTTGCCTAACCCTAACCTTAAAATACGGTATTGAATGTATTCGCCTAACCCTAACCTTAAAAAAAAGGAATTGAACATTTGCCTAACCCTAACCCTAACCTAACACGTTTGCCTAACCTAACCCAACTAAAACATGTTGAATGATTCGCCTAACCCTAACTTAACCCTAAACACAGGAATTGAGTGCATTTCCTAACCCTAACCTAACCCTAATTCTAAATTAAACGTATTTTTCCAAACCTAACCCTAATCCTAAACAACGCGAATTGAAAACATTGCCTAACCCTAACCCTAATAGTTATTTGAACTGACTTTTTCCAACCTCAAACCCTATCAATACAACTGATGGAACACATTGCCTAACCCTAACCAAAAACTATTAACATTCGCCAACCCTAACCCTATATGTTATTGAAACTTTTTCCAACCCAAACCCTAACTTAAAACATGGGGATTGAAATGCATCGACTAAATCTAACCTAACCTAACACCACATAAAGAACAAGAATTGAGTGCATTTGTCTAACCCTGAAATAACCCTATGTCTAATTTAAACTATTTTTTCCAACCACTACCCAATCCTAAAACACTGAATTGAGCACATTTGCCTAACCCTAACCTAAAAACGGGTACTTGAACATTTCGCCTAACCCTAACTTAAAAAAGGAATTGAACACTTGCCTAACCCTAAAAACCCCTAACCCTAATTGAACAACGTTTGCTAACCCTAACCCCCTAACTTAAAACATGGTATTGAATGCATTCGCCTAAACCTAACCTTAACCCTAAAAACACGGAATTGAGTGCATTTTCCACCCTGACCCTAACCCCCTAATTTCTAAATTAAACGTATTTTTCCAACCTAACCCTAATCCTAAAACACGTGAATTGAACACATTTGCCTAACCCTAACTTACAATACGTTTAACATTTCGAACCCTAACCTTAAAAAAAAAGAATTGAACACTTTGCCTAACCCTAACCCTAACCCTAAACACGTTTGCCTAAACCTAACCCTAACTTAAAACATGGGTTGATGCATTCCCAAACCAACAAAACCCTAAAACACAGGGATTGAATGCATTCGCATAACTAACCTAACCCTAACCCTAAAACACTGAATTGAGTGCATTTTCCTACCCTGAACCCGAACCCTATTTAAGTTAAACTTATTTTTCCAACCCATACCCTAATCCTAAACACGTGAATGAGCAACATTGCCTAACCCTAACCTTTAAAATACGGGTATTGAACATATCGCCTAACCCTAACCCTAAAAAAAGGAATTGAACCGTGCAACCCTAACCCTAACACTGCCTAAACCTACCAACCCTAACTTAAAAAACATGGGATGGACTTGCTAATCTAACAACCTAACCTAAAACCATGGAATTGAATGCATTCGCCTACCCTAACCTTAACCCTAAAACAGAATTGAGTGCATTTTCCTAACCCTAACCCTAACCCATTTTAATTTAAACCAACTAATCCAAACAGCGAATTGAAAACATGTCCTAACCCTAACCTAATGATTTATTTAAACTTACTTTTTCCAACCCGAACCCTAATCCTAAAACACATGAATTGAACACCTTTGCCTAACCCTAACCCTAACCCTAACCCTAAATTGTTATTGAAACTTGTTTTTTCCAACCCAAAGCCTCTTAAAAACATGGTATTGGGAATGCATTCGCCTAAATCTAACCAAAACCCTAACCCTAAAACACAGAATGAGTGCATTTCCTAACCCTGACCTAACCCTAATTTTCTAATTTAAACTTATTTTTCAACCCTAACCCTAACCCTAAAAAGTGAATTGAAACACATTGCCTACCCTAACCTTAATAAAATACGGGTATTGAACATATTCGCCTAACCCTAACCTTAAAAAAAGGAATTGAACACTTTGCCTAACCCTAACCCTAACCCTAAACACGTTTGCCTAAACCTAACCCTAACTTAAAACATGGTAATGAATATTGCGCCTAACCCTAACCCTTAACCCTAAACAAGAATGAGTGCATTTTCACCCTGACCCCTAACCCTATTTCTAATTTAAAACGTATTTTTCCAACCTACCCTAAGCCTAAACACCGAATTGAAAAAATTTGCCTAACCCTAACCTAGAGTTTATTGAACTACTTTTCCAACTCAACCCTATCCTAAAACAATGAATTGAACATTCGCCTAACCCTAACCCTAACTATGTTATGAAACTTTTTTTTCCAACCCAAGCCTAACTTAAAACATGGGTATGAATGCATTCGCCTAAATCTAACCTAACCCTAAACCCTAAAAACAGAATGAGTGCATTTTCCTACCCTGACCTTAACCCTATTTTCTAATTTAAACTTATTTTTCCAACCCTAACCCTAACCCTAAAACACGTGAATTGAGCAACTTTGCCTAACCCAACCTTAAAATACGGGTATTTGAACATATGCCCTAACCCTAACCAAAAAAAGAATTGAACACTGCTAACCCTAACCCTAACCCTATCCTAACACGTTGGCCTAACCCTAACCCTACTTAAACATAGGTATTGAATGCATTCGCCTAACCCTAACCTTAACCCTAAAAACACAGGAATTGAGTGCATTTTCCTAACCCTGACCCTAACCCGATTTCTAATTTTAAAAACATTATTTTCAAACACTAACCCCTAATCCTAAAACCGTGAATTGAACACATTGCCTAACCCTAACCTTAAAATAACGGGTATTGAACATATTCGCCTAACCCTAACCTAAAAAAAAGGATTGAACCTGCCTAACCCGAACCCCTAACCCTAAACTAACCCTAATCCTAAAACATGGAATTGAAACATTTGCCCTAATCCAACCCAATACTTATTTTAAACTACTTTTTTCCAACCCTGAACATCCTAACCTAAAACATAAGAATTGAAACACCTTTGCCTAACCCCATAACCCTAACCCTAACCCTAAATGTTATTGGAAACGTATGTTTCCCCCAAACCTAAAACTTAAAACAGGGTAGTGAATGCATTGCCTAACTAACCATAACCCCTAACCCTAAACACAAGATTGAGTGCATTGTTCCTACCCTGAACCTAACCCTAATTTCTAATTTAAAAAACCTATTTTCCACGACCAACCTAACCTAAAACGCGTGAATTGAGCACATTTGCCTAACCCTAACCTTAAAAAACGGGTATTGAACATATTCCCCTAACCCTAACCTAAAAAAAGGATTGAAACTTTGCCTAAACCCTAACCCTAAACACGTTTGCCTAACCCTAACCTAACAACTTTAAAACATGGGATTGAATCATTCGCTAAACTAACCTTAACACCCTAAAACAACAGGAATTGAGTGCATTTTCCTAACCCTGACCCTAACCTAATTTCTAATTTAAACTATTTTTCCAAACCTAACCCTAATCCTAAAACACGCGAATTGAAAACATTTGCCTAACCCTAACCCTAATGATTTATTTAAACTTACTTTTTCCAACCCGAACCCTAACCGAAAACACATGAATTGAACACACAACCATTTTGTCCTAACCTAACCCTAACCCTAAAGTGTTATTGAAACGTGTTTTTCCAACCAAAGCAAAACTTAAAACATGGGTTTAATGCATTCGCCTAAATCTAACCAAAACCCTAACCCTAAAACACAGGAAGTGAGTGCATTTGCCTAACCCTAACCCTAACCCTATTTCTAATTTAAACTTATTTTTCCAACCAAAACCCTAACCCTAAAACACGTGAATTGAGCACATTGCCTAACCCTAACCTTAAAATACGGGTATTGAACATATTCGCCTAACCCTAAACCTAAAAAAAGGAATTGAACACTTTGCCTAACCCTAACCCAACCCTAACCCTAACAACATTTGCCTAACCTAACCAACCCTAACTTAAAACATGGGATGAATGCATTCGCCTAACCCTAACCTAACCTAAAACACAGGAATTGAGTGCATTTTCCTAAACCCTGAAACCTAAACCAATTTCTAATTTAAAAACCTTTTTTCCAACCCGAACCCTAATCCTAAAACACATGAATTGAACACCTTTGCCTAACCCTAACCCTAAACCTAACCCTAAATTGTTATTGAAACTTGTTTTTCCAACCCAAAGCCTAACTTAAAACTGGGTATTGAATGCATTCGCTAAATCTAACCATAACCTAACCCTAAAACACAAGAATGAGTGCATCCTAACCCTGACCCTAACCCTAATTTCTTTTAAACTTAGTTTTTCAACCCGTAACCCTAATCCTAAAACACGGAATTGACAACATTTGCCTAACCCTAACTTTAAAATACGGGTATTGAACATATTCGCCTAACCCTAACCTTAAAAAAAAGGAATTGAAATCTTTGCCTAACCCTAACCAACCTCCAACCTAACCCTAATCCTAAAACATGCGAATTGAAAACATTTGCCTAACCCTAACCCTAATGATTTATTTAAACTTACTTTTTCCAACCCGAACCCTAATCCTAAAAAAAATGAATTGAACACCTTTGCCTAACCCTAACCCCCTACCCTACCCTAAATTGTTATTGAAAATTGTTTTTCCAAACCCAAAGCCTAAACTTAAAACATGGGTATTGAATGCATTCGCCTAAATCTAACCAAAACCCTAACCCTAAAACACAGGAATTGAATGCATTCGCCTAACCCTGACCCTAACCTAATTCTAATTTAAACTATTTTTCCAACCCGACCCTAATCCTAAAACCGTGAATGACACATTTGCCTACCCAACCTTAAAATACGGTATTGAACATATTCGCCTAACCCTAACCTTAAAAAAAAGGATTGAACACTTTGCCTAACACCAACCCTAAACACATTTGCCTAACCCTAACCTTACCCAACTTAAAAACATGGAATATTGAAGCATTCGCCTAACCCTAACCTAACCTAAAACACAGGAATTGAGTGCATTTTCCTAACCCTGACCCTAACCCTAATTTCTAATTTAAACGTATTTTCCAAACCTAACCCTAATTCCTAAAACATAGCGAATTGGGAAAACATTGCCCGACCTAACCCTAATGAGTTTACTTTTAAACTTACGTGTTCAACCCGCAACCCTAATCCTAAAACACATGAATTGAACACCTTTGCCTAACCCTAACCCTAACCCTAAATTGTTATTGAAACTTGTTTTTCCAACTCAAAGCCTAAGCTTAAAACGATGGGTATTGAATGCATTCGCCTAAATCTAACCAAAACCCTAACCCTAAAACACAGGAATTGAGTGCATTTTCCTAACCCTAACCCTAACCCTAATTTCTATTTAAACTTATTTTCCAACCCAACCCTAACCCTAAACACGTGAATTGAGCACATTGCCTAACCCTAACCTTAAAATACGGGTATTGAACATATTCGCCAACCCTAACCCTAAAAAAAAGGAATTGAACACTTGCCTAACCCTAACCCTAACCCTAACCCTAACCAACTTTGCCTTAACCCAACCTAACCTCTAACTTAAAATAAAACAGGGTGAATTGAATGCATTCGCCTAACCCTAACCTTAACCCTAAAACACAGGAATTGAGTGCATTTTCCTAACCCTGAACCTCAACCCTAATTTCTAATTTAAACTTTTTTTTTCCAACCCTAACCCTAACCCTAAAACACGTGAATTGAGCACATTTGCCTAACCCTAACCTTAAAATACGGGTATTGAACATATCGCCTAACCCTAACCTTAAAAAAAAGGAATTGAACACTTTGCCTAACCCTAACCCTAACCCTAACCTAAACACGTTGCCTAACCCTAACCTAACCCTAACTTTAAACATGGTATTGAAGCATTCGCCTAACCTAACCTAACCCTAAAACACAGGAATTGAGTGCCTTTTCCTAACCCTGACCAACCCTAATCAATAAACTATTGCCAAAACCTAACCCTAATCCTAAAAACGCGAATTGAAACTTTGCCTACCCTAACCTAATGAGTTATTTAAACTTATTTTCCAACTCCGAATCCGACCTATTGACCATTTGCCTAACCCTAAACATACAAGAAGGTATTGAACTATTTGCCGCCTAACCCTAACCCTAAAGTAATAAACTTTTTTTTTCCAACCCAAAGCCTAAACTTAAAAACATGGGTATTGAATGCATTCGCCTAAATTCAACCTAACAACCTAAACACCTAAAGAACAGATTGAGTGCATTTTCCTAACCCTGAACCTTAACCCTAATTTCTAATTTAAACCTTATTTTTCCAACCCAAACCCTAATCCTAAAACACGCGAATTGAGCACTTTGCCTAACCCTAACCTTAAAATATGGGTATTGAACATATTCGCCTAACCCTAACCTAAAAAAAGGATGAAACATTGCCTAACCCTAACCCTAAAAACCCTAACGCCTGAACACTTGCCCTAACCTAACCTAACTTAAAACATAGGTATGAATGCATTCGCCTAACCCTAACCTTAACCCTAAAACACAGGAATTGGTGCATTTTCCTAACCCTAACACCTAACCTAATTCTATTTAAACATTTTTCCAACCTAACCCTAATCCTAAACACGGGAAATTGACACATTTGCCTAACCCTAACCTTAAATAACGGGTAATGCCGAACATTAATTGCAGCCTAAACCCTAACCCTTAAAATTATTAAGGACTGAACACTTGTGCCTAACCAAACCTAACCCTAACCACCCTAATCCTAAAACATGCGAATTGAAAACATTTGCCTAATCCGTACCCTAATGATTTATTTAAACTTATTTTCCAACCCGAACCCTAATCCTAAAAACAAAGGAATTGAACAATTTGCCTAACCCTCACCCTAACCCGAACCTAAATTGTTATTGAAACTTGTTTTTCCAACCCAAAGCCAAAACTTTAAAACATGGGTATTGAATGCATTCGCCTAAATCTAACCATAACCCTAACCCTAAAACACAGAATTGAGTGCATTTTCCTAACCTGAACCTACCCTAATTTCTAATTTAAACTTATTTTCCAACCCGAACCCTAATCCTAAAACACGTGAATTGAGCACATTTGCCTAACCCTAACCTTAAAATACGGGTATTGAACATATTCGCCTAACCCTAACCTTAAAAAAACAAAAGGAATTGAACACTTTGCCCTAACCCTAACCCTAACCCTAACTGCCTAACACCTAACCCTAACCCTAACTAAAACATGGTATTGAATGCATTCGCCTAACAACTAACCTTAAACCCTAAACACTGGAATTGAGTGCATTTTCCTAACCCTAACCCTA